>NC_056734.1:171500225-171645225 GCF_019279795.1 Protopterus annectens
GGTAGGTTGGTCCTTTCTCCAGAAATGCTTCAGTCATCATCCTAGTCTACACACAGCATGAAGCTTAAGATCAAACTACTGCTTTTAGTGAGGGTCTAATCTGGGACATACACAAATTAAGACAAGAATGTTCACAGCTCCCATCATAGTTTCATGATAAGCTGTAGCAAGGTAGTCTGTGTTTAGCAGCTTCCTCGTTCAAGACCTGATCCAGTAAAGTCATCATTGCACCACTTGTGATGTTCCTAATGTCTCAACATAATCTGCAGCAAGCCAGCTCCAACTTGAACCAGATAGTGGTCTAGCCATAAGACTGGGTCTACTTCAACATCAGCCTCAACTTTATTAAGATGTGTTATCACAAAAAAGCAGAACAGCAAGTACATGGACAATCCATATAAAACAAAAAGCATAAAATAACAAATAAATAATACCTTAGTAAAGGTTAAGTAGGCAGAATTAGTAATATACTTCTTCATCCCACTCAGTCATATGTCAAAAGAAAAAGATATTTTTAAGTGTCTACTTAAAGGCAGCCAGAGAAGGACACTCCTGGAGCCAGTGCCATAGCAAATTCCACAAGTAAGATGCCTAATAAGAAAATGAGCAACTGCCAGAAGTGGGGAGATGCGCCAGCGGCCCATCAGAGGCAGAGTACAAGACCCAGAGAGAGTAGTAGGGCACAAAAAACTCTATCAGACAGCAAGTACCCAGGTCATTAATGGACAATGAAACTAAGACTTGCAGAGGATCTTATAGAGCACAGAAATCCACTGAAGGCTGTGCAGAACAGGTATAATATGCTGGTAATGAGAATAGCCCAGCAGCATAGTTCTGTACCATTTGTAAATGCTCTATCTTAGCATTAGAAAACCTCTGTAATCCATGCTTAAGGAAACCATCACATGAACTGCAAAATCAACATGAGACAATAGGTGCTTAACGCATGATATGTTTTGCCAGTGAAAACATGAGGACTTCACAACTGCCAACATACAGTCCCAGAATGTAAGCTTTGAGTCAGGCTAACACCAAGGTTATATAACTTGTCAGTAAATTCAAGCTCACTGCCACAATACATAATGAAATCACGCAAAGTTGGATCAGTCGAGTCTCATGGGGACAAATAAACTGCAAGTGTTTTTTTTTTTTGTGGTGTTGAGTTTCAACCAGTTTTGAATTAGCCATGAATCTTCATCCAAAGAAAGCAAACTTGGCCTAGACTTGAGTGTCATTGGTATAGCTATGGTATGCTAGGTCCTATACTGTGAAGAGGAAAAGGCCTGGAATAGAACCCTGTGAAACACTGCAATCGACAGATCAAATAGATGACAAGTTGATCCATGAACAAACCCTGTCAGTACAACCAAAGAGGTATGAAGTAAGTCACTCTAGAACTGCGGCAGAAATGGCACAGTAGGTACATAAGCATTCTACCAAAATACCATGGTTTACACCCAAATGCTGAGGAGCATTCTAGTGTGGCTAACACCTAGTACTGCCACTGGTCTCTTGCCAAAAGAAGACCATTAATGACTCTAGTTAAGGCTGTTTCAGTACTATAGCGAGTCCAAAAGCCTGACTGAATGAGATCCATGAATATATTAGATGCTTGTACATGACTTTCTCAATAACATTCCCTAAGAAGAGAAGGTTAAGACTGGGCAGTAGTTGTCAAAACTGTTAGGATCCAAGGATGTTTTTTTTTCTGGGGGTGGGTATAACAATAGCCTCTTTCCAAGCCAAAAGAAAAACTCTATCCCTCAAAGAAAAAAACAGATACAAGTACATCCAGACTAGCCAAAACCAGCCTTGATGGGCAAAGATCCAGTTCACAAGTTGTTGGTCACATACATGAGAGAACAGCAGTGAACTCTTTGTATTCAGGAATCTTAAACTCCAAGCAAGAAGCAGTTGCCAAAAAAAGTATTGTCACTGCTTTACCCATAAGATCAGATGACTGAAGAGGTGTGATCTGATGGTGGCAACCTTGTCAGCAAAATAAGTTACAGCAGGCTGATACTGAATCATAGTTAGTGCTCTTCTTATAGACAGACAGGCTGGAGTACACAGCCTCCCCACCACACACAGGAATGTGGTCAGCTGGTTAATTACTGAGGCGATCTCCCTATTTATGCAGTCTGCCTTCTTCTGGGATATCTCCACCCAGTAGATAATATAGTGCTCATCCAGATCAAGTTTGCCACTTCACAAGCCCACTTGACATTAGCCATGCTCCAGCCTGCATCCTTCTCGGCTTAGTAAACAGAGATCATAATCAAATCACCAAGCTGAAATATTAGGTAAAGAAAGTGTCCAAGCTTATGCATCACAGAGGTAATAATCCATGCAATGCCAAGACTTTTAAACAACTAGCTGGTTCACAAGATTCATCATTGACCCAGGCATTTAACATTTCCCAAAATAACCCACTGGGGGATGCAGGCAGTAATTCAATGATGGAATGTGAAGCTTCTTCAGAAATACTCTAAAACAGCAAGGAGAATGATAAACCAAGATAAATTATTTCCTGTAGTCAGGGCACACTCAAGGGTGTTGTTCCAGCCAGTAGTGATCTGTTCCAGGTCAAGAAAATAGTTAAAAGATATAGCCACATCACCACCACTGGCACGCCCCTGCCTTTGGCCTGTGAATAACCCAGAAACTACCCAGACTAGCAGCAGATAGATAAGGTTCACTGTTACCATCTAACATATCTACAAGGTCCTACCAAATCAGAAACGTAGAGCAAGTAAAAGACTATGCCCAGTCTATTTTGAAATATATTTGAAATATATTTCGAAAAATATTTTGATTTACTTTATTCCCCCTTCCTGGACAGTTATTTATTATCCCACCCCAGAGAAATTCACTTACCTAGCAAATAGCTGTTGAACTATTCCATTCCCAAGGGGCCAACTTACTGATGTTTTTCCGTGGGACTTTCACTCCTCTCAGCTCATTCCGCTCCATTGGCCTCACTCCACTCCCCTACCCTGCCCCCAAATTCCACCCGCCCCCATTACCTATACATTTATAGCCAGACAAAGCCCTCCGCAACCCACCCTCTACCAATCACACAAAACTTATCTTACTCCACCCACTTCCAACCTCATTACTACTCCACCACTCAAACACAATGCCTTCTATCCCATCACCCACATAACAACTAGGTTACTATTCTCTCTCACTTGTCTTACCAATCTTTCATATCTCCCCAACACACACCCCATCTCTCACTCACATTCCACATGCACATACTACCATATTCTAACCCCAGCTTACACACTCATTTCCCCTGAACTCTTCCCTTCCAACCCAACCATTCTATTCAAACCCAAACTTCGACCCACCTCACACTCCCTATACACAAATCTCAGTAGTCACACTAAAAAATATCTACCCCTATAGAACCCAAAACCCCTATCCCCATCACACCACATCATACAAATCCTCCACCACGTATCTCTCTCTCACTGTCCGGCGACATCCCTCCAAACCCTGGCCCCAACCCCAACACAAATGTCATTAACCACACCACCAAACCCCAAAAACTCAAGTCCATTCGGTTCACCACACTCAATGCCCAAAGCCTTAGAAACAAAATCCCACACCTGTATGCCTGGCTCTTCCATAACTACCCCGACATAACCGTCATCTCTGAGACCTGGTTAAAACCCTCCATAAAAGATAACGAAATTCTCCCACCGGGCTACCAAATCCTATGCAATGACAGAACTAACAAAAAAGGAAGTGGTGTAGGTATTATCTACCCATTCTTCCATACATTAACTCCTTACAGCAACCACATCCCAACCTTTGCCAATGCCGAAATTACAATAGGGCAACTATTAAAAATAAACAACTAGAAGTCCATATGCATAGCAGTCATCTATATTCCCCCAGGCAATAACATCAAGACACTTGAAAACAGCCTCTCCTGGTTTTCCTCCAACATCAAAACGAAACCTATAGCCTCAGTGACATGAACATTAACTGGGCATCTTCTTCTTCTAAAACCCTTTCCCTCATAATCAATTTGTACAGTTTCTCCCAACTCATAACATCTCCAACCAGAACAAACAAAGACGGTACCTCTGATACCATCAATGACTGGATCCTAACTACTCACCCCAACCTAATCTCCAATGCTGGAATCATAACACTCAACCTGGAAACATCAAAAATCTGGACAAGGCCCATGAAAAATAGGTACAAATCTGTATGCTGATTAACATCTAATTTGTATACATAATTACATAACCCCATCCACTCCAATGGAATTGTGGGATACCAACTTTCAAATGCAAACTAAAGAACAGACAACTAAAATATGGCACCAGAGTCCCCCTGCAGCCATTCCAATGTCCCATTACCTGGTGATTTTGCCCCATTTATCATAAACACTAATGTGTGCATACTGCTTTACTTCTACAATGATTATTTGGATTTTATTTTTACATTTTGCAGCACAACAATGCACAAACACTAACAGACGTCTGCTAAACAAAGCAATACTGTCTCACAATAAAAATAGACTTGGCATTAAAACTTCTCTGCCCTAGAAACTCACATTCATTGAAATAGCATTGAAACCCACACCACATCCAAAGAAAATGCATCTGGCCAGTGGTGGATAAAGATTACATTTACGCTGTTTTCAAATTATCGGCCCCTTGCACACAAAACAAGAAAAATACATCTGTTCTTTTCTTTGATACACCATCCTGACTTTATTAAGTTATATTCCTTGTATAATACAGCACACTTGTTAGACAGCGCATTTTAAATTTATTGTTTGAACATTTTTCCAGTAGGCTATACTGTAGGCAATGAAACAAAATGCATGAACCAATAATGACAAAACTGCCCAATTCAGAACATTTCCATCACAAAAGTCTACTTCCACACCCACACAATAAATAGAATGACAGCAGTGTAAGCCATAGGCATATTGCACAGCTTCTCGCACTTATTTTCAACTTCAGTTTTTTTTTTTGGGGGGGGGGGGGCAAAAGGTCAAAAACCAGGGACACATTTTAAAACATTGCTTGTATAATTTTGGAAATTTGCTAGAATAAAATGTTGTGTTATCACCATGCATGTCACTAGCAAATCTTGAACCCAGAACCCTATGCACTACAGTCAGAGCAACATACCACTATGCCAAATCAGCAGTTTCCTGAAAAAAAGGAAGACTGAAACTTTGTGGCTATGATTTAGTGAATTCATTTCTCACTTCTCACCATAGCTGTCAACCTCTTAGCACAAAAAATCCTGGAAAAAAACAAAGCCAATAATGGGGGAATACAAATTCTATTCTCACTTCTCACCATAGCTCTCAACTCTTAGCACAAAAAATCTGGACAAAGCTCAGAAATGGTGGTGGCTAGGGACTTTAGGCTCTTAGTACCCTGTACTGAAGGTACAGGGTTTGAGCCTGAATACCTCTAGCCACCAGGTGTATTACATGGGGGCATTTTAACAGACACACACACACACACACACACACACACACACACACACACACACACACACACACACACTCCTTACCTTACTTGAGTGGGGCCATTAATCCACTTCACTTCCCCCAAACCAAACGAGTGCTGCTTTTAATTCCCTTGAGCATTTGCACTTGATTCCCCCAAGCGGCTGCTGTTAAATCCAAAATGAGTGCACATATTTGTACTTGATTTCCCACTCGCATTTGCAGCCAGACCAGCCGGAAATGACAACGTGAGCTCCTTGAGCTCAATTCCGACTGGGTGGTAGCCCTGATGGAGCTGATGTCATCACACATGTAATGACGACAGCGCAATATTCAAAAAAAATTAAAAAAACGAAAGAAAAAAATCAGAAATGAAGGGGTGCCACTTGGGAATCGTAGCACCCCTTCATTTGGACCCCAAAACCCGGTAAAAACCGAGTAATTCAGTATGGTTGGGAGGTATGGCAGGAATACTCTCAAACCCTCTCAGTGACCACCTACCAGCCTTTGCCGATCATCTCCCCTCCCCAAAAACACCACTACACTCAAATCCGCAACCTCTCCTCTTTCAACCCTCAAACCTTCTCAGACTGTCTAAAGCACACTAACTGAACCCCTCTAAAAACATGTCCACTAGATAGTACTGTATCCTTACTTCAGCCAATCATTCCTCACCCTTCTAAACCAGCAAGCCCCCCATAGGACCAAATGCATCAAAAACAATTCCTGCCCCTGGCTATCAAAGGAAACTAAACTTGCCATGCACCAGCATGAAAAAAATGGAAACAATATCAAAAACTAAAAAAACCTCCAACTCCCTGCTAGAATTTAAGCAACTTCGGAACAACACAAAAAAACTGATAACAAAAGACCACAAAACCTAATACTACTACAACCTCCAATCCATGCACTCTTCCAACCCAAAAAAGTGCTGGGACTCCATCTCCTCTATCCTCTACCCTGGAAATAAAGATAACCCCTGTCCAGACCCCAACCTCACTGACCTAGAAACTGCCACCCAATTCAACACGTTCTTCACTGATTGTATCACAAAACTATCCTCCACTTTCCTACGTTCCCCCTCCAACCCCTGCCCCTCCTGCCCTCCTCACTCACTCAACATCCCTCCTCCCCTTTCAACCTCTCACCCGTCTCCACAAGTACAATAAAACCTCTTCTCCTCAAACTAAGACCATGTCACAATGCACCAGACAATTTACCCACTACCTTCTTCAAACTTTAAGCAGAAAGCATAGCCCACCCCATCTCTATTCTTATAAAGAGATCCATACAAGAATCTTGCATCCCTAAAATCTGGCGCCATGCTTGCATTATCCCACTCCACAAAGGCGGTAAAAACACAGACATTACTAACTTTAGACCCATCTCTATACTCTCCTCTTTCTAAAATATTAGAAAAACCTATACCCGACAAACTCTAGCATCCACCTTCCTTCTCTCCTCCCTTATGTATGGTGCTCCTCTGTTCACCAATCTCCAACTTGGCCTACAATCCAAACTTGAATCCTGCTACAATAAAATATGCAGATTTGCCACTAATGCAAAAAATTCAGCCCATCACTGCCATTCCCTAGACATCCTCAAATGGCAAGAGCTTCCCAACTACTTGAAATACCTCCAACTTACAACTGACCACAAGCTCATCTTCAAACCTGCAAACTGTCCATCTCTCACTACAGCTGTACAACCCTATATACTAAACCACTCTCTCAGATCTGAAAACCAAAATCTCTTGCAAGTTTACAAACACCCCCCCCCCCCCCGGCCATCTACTACTATCCTGTTCCATAGCAAAACACTGAAATTCTCTTCCCTCCATCCTACGCAATCTATCTGACCATAACAACTTCAAATCTCACCTGTTCTCCCACTTATCATCTAAATGGGAATGCCCCTGTAACACTACAACTTAAACACCCCACCACTCTACTGTAGCTATAACTTATATCCTATAGTCCCACTATGGAAATCCACTCCCTACCAATTATGTACTACTGTTCCAGTAAATGTATACTTATTTCTCAATGCTCAAGTAATCTGACAGTACAATAACCTTGATGTACTATCAACCACAGTACCAGTAGGCTTTCTCAAACTTTCAATGAGTACCTAACTTACTATGTCCAATAACTTTATGTTGAATATTTCCAGCTTTCTGTCTTCCAGTACATGAATGCTTATTTCTCATTGCTCGGTGTGTAAGACAGTCCACTACTTATATTGTATCACTACGTACAGTACCAGTATGCTTTCCCAATCTCTCAAAGCGCACCTAAATTACATATGTTATACTACTATGTATAGTACCAGTATGCATTTCTCAACTCTCAAATTTTACTTAAATTACTATGTTCAATAACTATATGTTTGTATATTTTACATACTGTATATTTTCAATACCATGTATCTTGCAAAAATGTTGATACTCTATTAATTTTGTCTGGAGCTTTTCTCCCCGGGCCTCCACTGAAAACGGGCTCTTCTTGGCCCAGTGGACTTCCCCGGTCATCAAACTGAAATAACTAAATAAAATAAATAGTCCAATAATAAAAAAACACAATTAATGGACAGGGACTAGTCTTACCTAACAGAAGTAGATGGGAGTCTGACAACCAAGGTACCTCCATGAGATAAGGAGAACCTCAGGAATCAAGATTTTATTTTTAAAGAAATTATATCTTAATACCATCTTACTATCAGTTAACTTTTCCTAGTCCACAGTAAGCAAAATTCCAACTCTACCTACCAGATAGGCATAAAAGGCTCATAGTCTTTGTAACATATTTACTGCACAAAACAAAAAATTCCACCAGGTCACTGCCAGCAGAAACATTGTGAAATAAAAATAAAAAGACCAGTCACTATTAGCTTCAGTTAGCACATGAACTTACCCTGCGCTGTGCTCTTTACTCAGGACTAGCTCATCCTGCTCATTAATTGCATTCAAGTAACCGAGTTGCTATATGGAAGCCCCCCCCCCATTCTGCCTCCCTACACTTAACGCCGCTTTGCTCACCCCATCCCCTACCCGTATATCACTCCCTTTATACTCCCACACAGCAAATTAACTAATCATAATCTGCCATACATCCAACCCACCCCCATTTATATCTCCCTAAGGAAAAATATTCTAAATCTTTCATTATACGAGTTTTATTAGCTTCCCTTTTGCTAACATGCATAGTAGCCACTGACTGCCTTCCTTCCTTCCTTTCTCTTTAACTCATTACATCCGAGTGACACCTCCAGGTACATCTGCGGTTCATAGGTTGGTACTAGGCTATCGGCCCTAGGGCCTATACAAGCCTAGCCATAACAATTCCTTGGCTATTTCTTCCCACACTATTTACTTTCCTGGACCCCTGTCTAGCAGGGCGACTGACGTGATCCCCGGGGTGAATTTCCTTTCTCCCATCCAATCATCAAGATTCCTTTTGAAGAGGGCCAAAGAGGGGCTCTGCTTGACATGTATGGGCAGTCTATTCCAGAGTCTGGGGAGTCTCTGGGTCAGGAACCTATCCCTCCAGCATGTTTTGTTTATTGTGATGACAAGGTTTAGATCCGTGGAACGTGTGGCTCTGAGGGAATTGGGATTTCTTTAAGTGTAGCATGTCCACCAGCTCTGGGTTTGACATCGCCTTGTATGTTAAGCAGAGATTGCCTCAGAGTAGACAATATGCGACAGAGTATAGCTGGAGTTTTTTAAGGCGGTCAACATACGGCATCTGCTTTAGGCCTGTGATTCTTTTAGTGAGGTATTTCTACGGGCTTTCCAGTTATTGCAGATGTCTTGAGAGGTACATACCAAATGGGGCAGTGTATTCTATAATGGGTCTAATGAGGGATGAGTACAGTGGGACAATAACCTCCTTTTTTCTTGATGAAAAGCCCTTAGTGATGAGGTGTGCCACATAGAAGGATTTCCTGACTGTTGTGGCGATGTGGTTATTGAAGGTGAGACCACTGTCCACCTGTGTCCCTAAGTCTCTTATCATGATTTTGGTGTTTAGTGTACTGCCACCTATGTGGTAATTCACAGGAACATGTTTTTTCTCAAACAAGATAACTATACATTTCTTGGCACTGAGCTTGAGCTCATGGCTCTGGCACCAAGCATCTGTTTCTGTAAGGCCCTTTCGTAGAGTATCCACATAATTTGGGGATTCAATAATGGCTCCCAGTTTGCAGTCATCTGCGACCTTTGTTAGCCAGAGTCCATTAGTGTTGGCCTGTACTTCAGAGAAGTAGATGCCAAACAAGAGAGGTCCCAGGACTGAACCCTGAGGTACTACACTTGTCACTTGTCTGGAGCTGGATTTGAAGTCAGCTACTTTTACAGTCTGGGTTCTGTCAGTAGGCCAGTTGGCAACCCATCATTAACTCCTACTGATGCCTCTAGGTGTCAGATATTGCTTGTTCATATTTGCATCAATAATTGCAAAACCATGCTATGTACAAGGTTTTAAAATGTTTCATCTTAAAGCTTAAACAATGGCAAACTCAACTGCATTAATATTTGACCTCTGTCTAGTGCAGGTAAAGAGATATTAACTGTTGTTTTTATGATATTAATTTAGATAAATATAATTTTCATATATTTCTAAATATCTCAACAAGTAACACAGACAGAACCCCTTAGCCTCATATGGAAGCTCTCAGCTAGATGAATAAAATGCTGCCAACAGTATGTGTGTAGCTTGAGTGGTTGCTGATATACTGGAAGGCCTTTACAAAATATTACAAACGTAATAGTTACTATTTTTACTGTGACTTATAAAATTCAGTTTAGGGCCTAGAACCTAAGGAATATTACCACTATAAAAATAGTTAATGCTGAAGAGTTTGTCATTTATACATCTTTTATAACCCCTATTTGTTTGAAATGTGAAGACATAACTTGTTTCTGGCAAAAGGCTTAGGCTCCTCCCACTGGAAGTTACAGTGCAAACTTTCTGAGCTATATTGGAGTGAATCGAGTTAAGCTTGCAGACTGAGCAATGGACCAAGAAACACAGAGTCAGTACCTACCACATAAAAGGATTATGTGACAGTCAACAGATTTGGACCCCAAGAACACCCTGAAAATCAAGTGTGCTTCTTGGCACGCAGTGGAAGAAAAAAAATAAAAAGAAATGCTATTAGCTAACCTGACTATACTTTCCTATTTATAGTCATAGCTCAGCTTACCACTGCATCTTTATGATAAATTAATCATACTCTGTCCACACTCTTCTATATACCAAAAAAACCTAACAATTGTATTAGAATAAACCGTCATATCTACAGCTCCACTCGCAGTGAACACATAAACCCTAAATATTCACAATCTAAACTAACGTCAAACCAAAAAAGGACCAAAACCACCACCAACACCAACTTGGAACATAACACTATATCTTGCATCAAAATTGAAAGAAGCTTTATTCAGTAGCGACATATATCCAAACCAGACTACAAACAACCCATAGGCCCCATCCTGAAATAAAATAGCCAATCTAAAAATATGTCATGACAATGCTTGAAGCATTTGTAGCAAACCACACTCCTGGATAGCCAGGAGAAATTTATTTACTTTTCTAACATACTCACAATGACAGAAACGTAAATAAAATCTCAGTTAAAAGATGAAGAAATAATAGTTCTGGGTATTAGCATAATTAGATCAGATTGTGCAGCAAACAGAGCTTAAGATTTAGCAATCATATATTCAAACGCACTTGAACTTTCTTAGATAACATCACAAACACCAGATTTTTCTAAAGCAGAAATCTTATCCTCCCTTGAAATTAATAATCTTAAAATATTACTTGTGAGTACTGCTGATATACCCCCAACCAAAATACTACCACTACAATTAATACTTATTGTTATGGAGAAATACTACCTTTAAACGTTGCATTGTCGTTCTGAATGACTTAAATATAGATTGACTGAGAGACAATACATATGCTACAGCAAAATACCATTACACTAACAATAACCTTTTCAGTCTAACACATGTCATGACTATGACTATGGCAGCTCAAACTGACAAATCCTCAGTTAAAAGAATACTTACTAGACTGGGTCTTATAACAAACACAGCTAAAATCATTCAGTCTGGAATTATGTCAGATTCAAAAAGTAAACATTTCCCATCAGTGCTGTAAAGATTCACACCAAAATATATAATAAAACAAGTTATAGTACCATGCACAGACTCTGCAGTCTTAAGTAAGAAGCTTTCAGGATGCTTCATAACCTTTGCCAATGGGAATCCATGAAACATCTCCCATTAGACAATACTATAACTTATTTTAACAAAACATTTCTTGACATACTTAAGTTTATAGCCACAGAAAACAGAAAGAGATCAACACTATATTCACCCCATGCCTATTCTATGATACCAAGCAAGTCATGCATCTCAGAGATGTATCCACCAGTAAACTCACAAATACCTCCTCAACAGTAGTCTGCTCCATCTAAATTGACATAGGCTTCAGCCAGGAAAAAGAACACAAATGGCACTGCCATCTTTCATACAAACAATAATTCAAAAGTGTAACCTAGGTGAAATCATAGCATTCTTAGTCACAAACCTATCTAAGACATTTTATATTGTATTTCGTCAGCTGTTCTTAAACAGACTCTCACACCTTGGATTTAGCAGTAGTAATAAAAAATGTTTCAGAAGCTATCACAAGAGGAAGATGTGGCAATTAAACAGGATCTCCAGCAGCCTTCAAAAATATAGATAACTAGGTGACCAATCACAAACTTTAGTTAAAAAATGTCAAGAAAAATATTATGACAACCTGCAGCTAACATAAGAACAATGCCAGATGTGACTGGAACTCAATTAATACTCAATTCAAACCAGTTAAAAAAGACTAATCCAACCTAACGCATTCCCTTCACAGCCCACTTATAGCACATATAGTACAACTTGCAAATGCAACTCACACTTTGTAAATACTGCTATGTGTCTAATAAAGGAGCAGATATCTTCTACTATATCGTGTCATAATCTCTAAAAATTGTACCTTCTTTGTCAACACTGTTCCAACTAGCAGTACCTCAAAGCTATTGAAAAAAATAAAGACACAACTTTAGCACCATATGCCTTCAGAATTTGTACAGAAAGCAGCTAATTCCACAGCATTCCCCTTATCCATACTGGTCAACCATTCTAAGAATCCTGTGTTCGCATTCTAAGAAAACATTCCTACATCCATAAGGGAGGCACTTGCCTTGAACACTTAAATTACAGACACACAGCCATCCTACCCCCCCTCTCTAAAGTTCTAGAAAAATATATCCACCAACACATTTTCACTTACCTCCTCATTGATAATCTTTTCTTACTGACTCAACCTGAGTTTCAGGTGCAACAAAGTACAGATATGAAATTGCAATCATTCTTAAATAAAATAAATCAAAAAGGATACCAGAGGCAGCATTCTTATTCTTACACTTATCTAAGGCATTTCATGTTGTATGTCATCAGCTATTCTTAGACTCCTAAATATAGGATAAAACAGTAGTATAATAAAATGGTCCAATAGCTACCTTAAATTAAACAATGCATCCATTAGCAGGGAGCTTGATCTACTTATCTACCAATTACTTTCAGTGTACCACAAGGGTCTATTCTTGGGTGGCTTCTTTTCAGCATCTTCACCATTCAGACACATACCACTTCCAAATATATGTTATAATAGTTCAGTATGTCAATGATTGCATATTAACATGCTCTGCTTGATGCATCTGACAATTACAGACTATCACGCAAGATGTCTTCACTTCTTAGATAGTCTAGGTCTTCTTTTGGCTTTTTCCCAGTTAGGGGTCGCCACAGCGGAACTCCGGTCCGCTAATAATTGGCAGTAGAGTTTTACGTGCTGGCTTGCCGGGCCTAACGCACAACCTTCAACGAAGGAACGCCTGTTCACCAATGTTGTCACACAGAAGACGCTCTAACTGAGGATCAAACGGGCAACGTCTAACTGTGAGGCGGCAATGCTACCGCAGCACCACCACCACAGGTACTTCTTAGCAAATAAAAATCACAAGTACTCTTAAACGATAACAAAAAGTTAATTCTATTTGCTCCCAGCTCTTCCCCATCCAATTCAAATAAAGTTAGCTTTCTCTTATTAAACAAAACCACCACAGAACCAGTATCACACTCTAAATTATTAGGAATGATAATAGACTAAACCCTGAAATTTAACCACTACATCAATTAATGCTGTGCACAAAATAGACAAGAGCCTGGACTATTTTACAAAGCTAAAGCTAGCTGATTGTGCCCAAAATAACTACTGCAACTACCTTCCTACTACTAACCAACCTCCAATAAGTTCAGCTAATCAAACTACAACAAACCTACAATAGGTTAGTCACATTTGGTACTAATCTCCCCAGTACAACACAACAATGTATAATTCAACAAGCTGGGATGGTTACAACAACACAACACCCTAAAATGCTAGCAAGCTTTGCTGGTGTAGAGGGATAAACACCTGATGAAGACTTAGTTGACCCAGGTTCAATAAGCAGGTCAGTTGCCTGTGGAAGCTGGCATGGGAGGTGAGCATGCCTATTCTTGGGGGGAGCAGGATCACTCTTAGTAAGACTGGATGGTTGCACCTGCTCTGTGCATAGCTTCACCTTCCAGACATGGCATGGGTAGACACATCCATGCTCTGCTTACTGTATTGTGTATTATTTTAAGCCACTACTACATCAGGAGAGAGAGACAGGGTCACCACATGACTGCCACTGTTTTGTTGAAAGACAACTTATGAGGCAGTAGTATAGTTCTGTTCAGTTGCTATGCTAGGATACTGGCTATCCCAGGTATATGGGTTGCTACGAGAAAGTGGTTGGAAGATATCGCCCATTGCCAGCTTCTCAGCAAACAAGATATGATCAGGTTCTGTCTTGTTTGCTAATGTACCATACCACTGACATTGTCTGAATGTATGGCAATCACTTCCTTGGCACATGGTCCTAAAGTGCCTGCAGTATAAGGAGGACGGTTCTTAACTTAAAGACTTGGATGTGAAGGTTGGCCTCTATTGAAGACCACATTCCTTGGACTGCTCTCCCTTCAAAATGTTCCACCCACTCAAGAAGGGATGTGCCTGTGGTCACTGTGGCTTTGGGTATTGGGATGGAAGATTCTGCCCTGAGTAACTGAGTCAGATGAAATACACCGTGGTCCCTCCAGGCCTTTGTGACATGTATTCTGTAGTGAATGGGATGAATTTAATGAGACCATTGTACTGCTAATGTCCATTGTAGAACTCTCATGTGATATCTGGCTAAAGAGAGCATCACAATGGAAAAAGTCATTAGACCTAGGAGGCATAATATCAGTTGAGCCCTGGGGGTTGGGATGATTTATTACTTGAACAGCAACAGATCTGATTGGATTTGACTCGTGCCATGGGTAGTTCTGCTGTCTGATGTACAGTGTCCATATGGCAGCCTATGAACTCTATGGATTGGACAGGCAGTAGTTTGCTCTTGTTGATGTTTACAGAGATGCCAAGGTGGTTTGATAGTTGCAACAGGAATGAATAATGTGTTAGAAGTAGATCCCTAGAGATAGAAGTTAGAAGCCAATCATCAAGGTATGGGAATACTTGGATTCACTGAAGCCTGCGATAGACGTTCATGGCTGCCACTATCTTGGTGAAACACCCGGAAGGGTGTGGTGAGACCGAATGGCAGTGCTCTGAATTGATAATAATATGCTTCCAGACAGAAATGGATGAATATCCTGGACTGCCAATGGATCTTTATGTGACAGTAGGCATCCTGGAGATCTATAGAACACATCTAGTCATCCTTTCTGAGCAGAAGTAGAATGGACTGAACTGTGACCATCCGGAATTTTGTCGGTTTTACAAACTGATTCAAATTGCTGAGATTCAAAATTGGTCTCAGGTCCCCTGTCTTTTTTGGTACTAAAAAGAACCTTGAATAAACTCCAGATTACAACTGGTCTTGGGGGACTGGTTGGATAACTTTTGTCCAGCAACTTTTTGATCATCTGTATTACAGATTCCAACTGATTGGGTAGAGTGCTGGGAATCTTTTGTTTTATTCTTGAGGTTTCCAAAATGGTATAGTACAACCTCTAGTTATGATCCTTAGCACCCATTCATTGTTCCTGAGGTTTCCAAAAAGGGTATAGTACAACCTCTGATTATGACTTTTAGCACCCACTCATTGGGAGTTATTTTGCCATGCTTGAGGATGTAAGGAGAAGTGTCCCCCAATTGCCTCCAGAGTGCAGCAGTTAGGGAAGTGTTCAGATTTATCTGTGAAAGGTCCACACAAACCTTGATTTTGTGGACCACCGCTGTCTCTTGGGTGATGTCCAGTGTAATTGCCTCCTCTTCTGTGTCTCCTCTTCTGTGTCTTGGCGGCTAATCCCAAGAAGTGCCCTGGTGAATACCTTGTTGCAGAGCCACATCCAGGCATGCTGAAGTATCATAATGCCTGTACTGGCTGCTCAGGGTGCACCATCTGCTATGTGAGAAAGCAGTCTTTTGGCTACATTCGAAGAAGACTGGGAGGTTGACAACTGGGAATCCAGATTTTTTGGGAAATCTGCCGGTAAGTTACCCACCAGAGAATTTTAAAATTCCTTCACCAAATCCCTCTGGAAGCACATCAAGTAATCCATATAGTTCAGCACACAAAGAGAAAAGGTGGCCAAAATATATGACCATTTCCTCAATCTGTCCAGTGCCCTAGACTACCTATTAGGAGGATGGACAGAGAAACTCTCCATGGATAGTTCCTTTTAAATGGTTTTGGCATCTACAGTGGGATCCTTCACCCAGAATGTCTTTTCTTTAGGGATAACTAAAATTCTGCTGTGCCACATCAAGTTCCTTCTAGACTTTCTAAGTGATAAAGTCAACCAAGGCTTTGGGAAGGGGGACCCCAGGATGCTGAAGGGCTGGATCCAAAGGCTGTGAGAATCACTGACTCATCAGAAGAAGTTGTTTTGATAGACCATCCCCCCACTGTTTCATTAATTCAAAGATGTCCCCAAAGGAGATGTCTTCAGGAGGGACCTAGGAGAACATTCTCCCTCATCTACATCAGTAACTTCGGTGACAGACTCAGGAGAGTAGTCAGTATGCTTCCTTTTACAAATCCTTTTCCAGGGAATGTGCCTTGGGGTTCCCAAGGGGGACCACTTTGGATTTAAACATGGGACTTGAGTGCAGAGTAATCTTGAAGCCTAAGGGATCCATCTGTCCCTGTCTACCTAAATGTGAGGAGGAAGGGAGACGGGATGGATCTGAACTCTGGGAGTATACCAGTTGCCTTGGTCCAGGTCCAGCCAAGGCACTCTCCACAGCCTTGAATGTTGAGTCAGCCATTGGAGCCGAAGAAGAACCACCTATATTAGTTACGTCAGAAGCCCTCTCAATTCCAGTGGCTGATGGTCCTGAGCAAGACCTCGGAACCTAGCTATCAAATGCTGAAGCCCTGAGCAGCAGTGATGGCTTCAAAAGTTTCTGAGTCAACTCTACTGCTGGAACTCCTACAGAACTGCTCTGGCTCCAAGAATCTGCTCAAACCGAATGCACTGGAGTCGAGTGAGTGAGGAAAGATGTAGAAGCAACAGTCTCCAGTGTTGTCAACTCCAAAGCTGGTACTGAGGGAAGCTTGGATCTGACATACACGAGTTTCAGGAGGAGAGATGGTATAGGAAGCTGAGAAGACTGTGCTGTCAGGGTGAAAGGTGCTGATCCTGGACATTTCCTTGGGGATGGAGCTGGAGGACTCCCAGCTAAATTTGTGTCCTCAAAAACCTCCTCATTATTCCATTGACGTCGAATTCCATGAGGTTCCTAGTAGATTGCTCTAATCTAGATGATGAGGCTATCGATGCAAGCTTCGAAGCCACCTTTTGTAATACAGGAGAATGAGGTCTGCTACTTATCTGTGCTATACTAAAGGGCAACTTCAGAGAAGGAGTCTGGATTCAAGCAACATTTGGATCAGACTGTCTGGGTACTTTAGGTGCTGGACAAGCAATAACTGTGGCATGATGAGACATTTTCTTAGTTATCTCTGTACGATCCTTTGATTTCTTATCTTTTGATTTTTCTTTGTCTTTTTCCCTTTCTTTCTTTCTCTCTCTCTTTGGATTTCTCCCTTTCTTTGTTTCTCTTTTTTTCAGAGGAAGGAGAGGAGATGGATGTCTTTGGGTCCAAAGACATTTTGGACCCCGTCTGTGAAGGGAGAAGGCCTTTCAAAATAAACTTCTCTCTACACCCTTGAATAGTCCTGGTGCCAAAAGCAGCACAGATAGAGCATGATACCTGTGGATGAGAAGGCCCCAAGCAGTAAACACACTGCTAGTGTCTGTCTTGGGATGGCTTTTTATGCCCACAGAAAGAACATTTTTTAAAACCAGTTGACATCAAGAAATGCTAATTTAACAGTATAACAACTTTTGTAAGAAGAAAAAAAACATTACTAATAAACTAGAATCCCAATAACATCTATATAAATACACAAATACACTGAAGAAAAGCTATCAGTAAAGTTATAATAACCAATTAAACTATGTATCCCTACCCTATCTAATATGACAATTTTCAAAAAAAGGAAAAAAAGCATTCACTTAACGCAAATAACTATGGAGTTCAGTCCACACATCTGGTTTACACAGGTGGCAAACAAGAACTGAGGCAGTTCAGGCAGGAGTGGAGAATTGTGGGTTGGGGAAACATCACAGGTCTCAGATCCAAAGCTTTGGTACAAGGTGCCAAGGGAAAATCTGGCTGGATTCAACAACCCACACGTTGAATCAGACAAAAAAAACGACCACATTGGATTCCTAATTTACTCTCCTCTCAAAGTAACCCACAAAACCCTACATAACTCTGAAATGTGTTGTGTCATTAGTAACCTTTTACAGTGGTACATTGCAACAAGAGATAGGAAATGTAAAATTTAGAATTTAATTCCACCACAAAAATATGCCAGGCACCATAGAGGCACACATTCCTTTGCCTATGTAGCTAAACTATGGAATAAAATTCCCACAGAACTTAGGCAAACATCAGTACTTAAGCAATGTCAAAACCAATTAAAAATGTTTCTAAATACCAAACCTATCCATTCATTCTCCTTGCCAAATGGATAACTTGTACTCTCCCAATCATTTTCACCTTTATTAAATATCACTTAAGACACAAGCACACATACATTAGTAGAAAAGAAAACTAACCATATTTACATTGTGTAATGCATTATACATTACATGTATGTTTTCTTTCTTTATAACAACAGTAAGTCACTAAAATATTACAAAACCTGTTCAATTCCTGCCTTCCCTTAAACCTCACTCCTCCTCCTGAATTTTATTCTGCATGCATTGTTCTCATAAATTCCATTTATTTCTATGTAATTTGCCCCTTCACGTTTCTAAAGATCCATCTTCCAGTTCTTTTAAATCTTTTGATGTATTCATTACTTCAAATGCAGTTGGTTTAGATTTTGATTACGATTTTCTAGTAAGTGTTTTTTTGAAAGGCAACAGAATTAAACTTAATAAGGCTTTACTATATTTATTTAAGTAATCCATATCTTATGTCCTAACTCAAAATAATAATTTCCTTGGTTACAGCCATTTGTTCCTACACTATTTCTGGCAGAGTACTCTATAAAAAAGTTTTAAAATCTGCCAGCTCATTACTACAATCCCAAAAAACATGTCCCCAGTTATGTCTTTCTTCCCCAGCATACCTCCAGCATTTGCTATCTACATGAGATAAAATTCTTTGACATCTACTTGGGGTATACTCTCCCTACCTTCTGTTCACAGGATCCTATTCATCTGAAATGAGCAACTGAAGGACATGCTAAATTGTTTGCACACAAACAAAAAACACAGACATCATCTTCTAAGGTCATTCTATTATTCTGTCAAGCCTACTTTCTTTCATGTCCTCCTCCCAAAACTAGAAAACACAAAACTTCTCTGCTTAGGTCTTCCTTACTACTCTGCCAAGCCCACGTTTTATGTAACCTTCACTCACCTTCACACATTCTCATTCATCGTTACTTATATTGGACTCACTTATCTTGCCCTACATTCTTTCTTTCCCCTTGAAACCTGAAGGTTTTTTTTCAAACTCCAGTACTCTGTTTTCCTAACTGATCTAGAAGTTCTTATATTTTTTTTTTTATCTTCACTGTTCTACTACAACCTAACTCAACTGGCTGCACTAGAACTAACAAATAATCAGCACTTGTCCCTTTATAGGTTTATAGGTGTGTACTAGGCTAATGGCCTGAAGCTTTTACAAGCCTAGCCCATAGGATTACCCTGGCATCATGCTACCCGACCTTAGTTCCCAGTGCTTCTGTCGAGTAAAGCCACTGGAGTGATCCCCAGGGTGAATTTTCTATTCCACATCCACTCATCAAGATTTCCCTTGATGAAGGCCAATGAGATGCTCTGCATGACATGTATGGGAAGTCTATTCCATAGCATGGGCATCTCTGGGTTATGAATCTGTCCCTCCAGTACGTTCTGTTGAATGTGGTTATGAGGTTGAGGTCTCTGGAACGAGTGGTGCGGA
Organism: Protopterus annectens; assembly: GCF_019279795.1. Lineage (NCBI taxonomy): Eukaryota > Metazoa > Chordata > Ceratodontiformes > Protopteridae > Protopterus > Protopterus annectens. The sequence continues at coordinate 171,520,347 of NC_056734.1, forward strand.
GGGATTGGGATTTCTTTAGATGTAGAATTTCTAGCAGAGCTGGGTCAGACATGGCTTTGTAAGGCAGTGATCGCCTCTAAGTAGGCGATATGAGACAGAGAATAGTTGGAGTTTTTGAGTCTGTCCATATAGGACAAGTGTTTAAGGCCTAGGATCCTCTTTGTGAGGTACTTTTGCGGCCTCTCCAGTTGTTTCAGGTGTCTAGTGAGGTACATGCCAAATGGGGTATTGTACTTGATGATTGGCCTAATGAGGGAAGAGTAGAGGGAGACAATGACGTCTTTCTTCCTGGATGCAAAACCCTTAGTAATGAGATGTGCCACATAGAAGGACTTTCTGACCACAGTGGCAATATGGTGGTCAAAAGAGAGGTTGCTGTCAACCTGTGTTCCCAGATCTCTTATGACGCCTTCTGTGTTCAGTGGACTACAATTGATGTGGTAATTTATGGGAACTGGGTTTTTCCCAAAGGGGATGATGACGACACATTTTTTGGCATTGAGCTTAATGCCATGGTTCTGACACCAGTCGTTGGTCTCAGTGAGGCCTTTCTGTAGGATGTCAACATCACTTGGAGAGTTAATAATAGCTCCCAACTTGCAATCGTCTGCAAACTTTGTCAGCCAGAGTCCCTTTGTGTTGACCTGGACTTCAGAGAAGTAGATACCAAACAGGAGAGGACACAGGACCAAACCTTGTGGGACTCCACTTGTGACTGCTCGGCAGTCTGACTTGGAGTCAGCTACTTTCACACTGTGGGTTCTATCTGTGAGCCAGGTTGCAACCCACCTAGTGATATACAGGTCGATGCCTAGCTTAGTGAGTTTTTCTATGATTCCTGAATGGGGAATGGCATCAAAGGCCTTGGCCGGATCAAAGTAGGCTGTATGAACCACCTTGCATTCATCCACAGCTCTGGTGACTGACTCAAAGAAGTCAACCAAGTTGAGCAGGCATGATCGACCCTTCACAAAACCAAACTGTGCGGGATCCAGAGTTTGGAGATTCCCTGATTCCATGATGATGTGTTCCATAGCTTTGTATATCAGACTTGTCAGGCTAATGGGGCGATAGTTCACAGGGTCTGTAGTCACTCCTCCTTTGTGGAGAGGAGTGACTGGAGCACTGTGCCATTTGGTAGGGACAAAGCCTGAGGTGAGGCTGTGACTGAACAGGGTACACAGGTGAGGTGCCAGTTCACTCTGTAGTTCATGTAGAACACAGCCAAGGATATTGCCAAGTCCCACAGAAGCTATATTCTTGGACTTTGACAGTGCTGTTTTAACCTGTGCCTGGCAATCTACTGGTATTGTGATTGGTCCTTTGGGGGGGGGGGTAAAGTTGGCACTGAATCTGTCGGCCAGTATATTGGCAATATTTGTTGGCTCGCAGAACAAATCTGGGTATTGCCGTGGAGATTCTTTACATAACTATGGAAGGCCTTGTGTTTGCCTTTACTATCTGCTCCAATTCTGTTTTCATAGCTAGCTTTAGAGGACTTGATGAGGGATCTCAACTTTTTGTTGAGGCTGATAAGGGAGTTTTTCCAGTCTTGGGACTTCACCTTATTCCGCATCAGTTTCGTCCTTCTGTTGTAAAGTTTGTTTATGGCAGGGACCACCAGATTGGATTCCTTGTTTTGAAGGAGATCATCTTGGTTCTGCTGGGTATGGTGAGATCCATACATTTGTGTACGTGTTCGTACAGTGTATTTATATAGGATTCAGTGGTCCTGCTACTATTCTCCATTTGTATGGGTGCTGTGAAGTTAGCCACCTCTGTTTTTAAGAGCCTAAAGTTAGCTTTGGAAAAGTTTTTCATAGTGGTTACCTTGGGGGGGGGGGGGGGATGTGGATTTCCAACGTGATTAGTTTGTGGTCGAATCTAACCACGGAGAAGTTGACTATTGGTACACAGCAACGGTCGCCCATGTTAGTAATGACCAGGTCAAGGATGTTGCTACCTCTAGCGGGGGTAAGAACGAGCTGGTCCAGGACATTGGAATTAATGAATTTCAGGAAATGTTGGGCAAGTGTATTGGTAGATGAGTAGTTTTCCCAGTTAACGGAGGGGTAGCTGAAGTCGCCTAGTATGAGAGTGTTAGGTTGGACCCTAATATTCTCCAGGGTGCTTAGGAATGTGGAGTGTGAGTCTTCGGACATGGTTGGTGACCTATAGCAGGCTACAACTGGAATCATGTTCTTACCCAATGTCAGCTGCACCTAAAGTATCTCAGATGTGCTATGTTGGGCTACCAATCTGGAGGTGTGCACATCCTTTATGAATATGGAAACACCACTCCCTTTTGAACTTCGGTCCAAGTCCTGGGGCCAAAAGGTGTTGAATGGGTTATAGCCTGGTAGTGCAGGGGTGCTTTCTGCTGCCTTGAACCAGGTCTCTGTTACAGCAGAAATGTCGATGTTCTCCATTTTATGGAGTGCTTCAAGCAAGTACATTTTAAGATTTAGACTTCAAGCATTGAGCAGCATGACCCTCAGATTACATTTGTTTGTAGCTGTTACGGTGGTAATTTGGTCTTTGGAAAACTACCTAAAAAGTCACTATAGGGGTGGCAAGAGCCTTGGCTAGTATCCCAGAAGCCCAGGGGTGACAGATGCAGGCCATCTCTGGCAAAGCATCGAGGTCTGGCAATCATGTCATCCCAAGTAGACAGATACTGGATCCCTCAGAATTACACCAGAAACTTAGCCAATTGCTGAAATCAATCATTTTCTGCTTGTACTGTGGTATCATTCTGGGTGATGGTAGGATACTGCTCAGGGCTAGGGTCATACTTGCCTGGGCCACATAATCCGAGAGCTCCTCCATGTCTCTTTTCATGTAGTCCAGTGAGGTATGTCTAGGTCTACATTGAATCAACGAACGCTTAAAAAAGCGAATGCTAATTCATCGACCCAATGTAAGCAAAAGCTTACAATCCCGAACAGCGATTTTTTTTCAGAGTGGAAAAAATTGCTGGGCCGGTTTCGGGAGTTTGCCATTTCCTCCACTGTGGTGCAATCGCGGAGTTGGTATATTTAAGTAGGGGGGCAAAGCCCCCCACATTGTATACTGTTTTAAGATTTTTTTCTTTTTTGTGGAAGAAAGATTTTTTTTCCCTCGGGGAAAAAATGCTGTTCCGAGTGTTCGGGATTGTAAGCTTTTGCTTAAATAGGGTCGATGAATCAGTGTTCACTTTTTTAAGCATTCGCTGATTTAATATAGACCCATATGTCTCAGAACATTCACACCCACATGTACAATGACAGAGTCATATTTGTACCTGTTGTTGAGGGACCTGAGTGCGTGCATTATGTGGTGGATCCTGGTGCCTGACAGGCAGCTGACTGTTACTTTCACCTTATTCAACCTAGTGAGTGGGACATCAGTGTGCCTCACTATTGAGTCACCTATGACTAGTGTGTTGGGTATGCTGTTTTGCCTTAGGGGCTGTGGTTGAGTGGCACACTGTTTAGGAGAGTTATGTGTCTCGTGATTAGTGCTGGGTTGTGGTGGCTGAGTGCGTTTCTGCCTTGGAAGTCTCTGCTGTTTGGGTAGATTTTTATTGAGAGCCTCCACGAAGGTGAGTGCGTGGTTTCTGTTTTTATGTGAAGGCAATGTTGATGTGTGTTCTGGAGGGCTATGTGTTCCATGTGGTGTGGTGCAAGTGTTGGCCTTCTCCTCTTGACTGGTTATTCTGGTCTTGGCTGGAGAGTGCGTGGCTTCCAATTTGGATATATAAGTACATCTCTCACAAGTCTGAGTGTTTGGAAGGTAAGAGAAGAGGGTTGTCAGTGTACATGAGGCAGTTGCTACATTGCCTCAGGATGCCCAAGTTCACCAGGTTAATAGGAGAAAGCACAGGGAACTGACCTTTAGACATGCCTGGAGGGGTGGGCTTTAATAATACGTACCGGAGCTGTTTCCCTGTACAACGTTTAGTGCTAGCAGCACTTTTGTGTGCTACAATAATTGCTACAAGAAGTCTGGTAAAATGTTAGACTAATAAGCTAGTAAAAGTGCAGGAGAGAACTAGCAGATGTAAGGGAAAAATTGAAGAGCATACTTTGGCACCACTCAGAAGCTTACAAACAGTCCTGGATACAACAAATCTGTATCTGGACTAGACTAGCTACAAGTGTAAATTTGGGTTTTTAAACCAGAAAGTTGAAAGATATGGAAAAACAGCCCAAATGGAGAATAAATTACAATTTCTGTGCCAGAAACCACTCCTCTTTTGGTAGACTGGGTGGAGTGTCCCAGATCAAATTTACAGTAGGGGCGGGCAACTGCAAAGCCATCAACTATAACAACACCACAAAAATAGGGTGAGGGTAAGGGAGAAAACCAGTTTCAGAACAGATCAGAAAACAGAAAACAATGCCAGCAAATATATAAATAATTCAGTCACGCAAAAATTAAGACAGTGCAGAACTCCGAAAAGTTAAAAAGTGCCAAAAAATATACATATCAACACTATATTTCAAGCTTGTTTGAGAAGCACTCTTCAGTCAGAACACAAGGAGATTCTAGCAATGGTATCTTTCTAATATATGTTCGATTATGTTGCTACATCAGATTTTATCTTAGCATGTGGAAAAAGTTAAACATCATGTATAGCAAGTGCACTAAATACAAATGAAAGCTGCACCCCCTACTATACATACAGTCAGATTTCGGTCAGAGCACAGTATCAGATATATTCTCTTATGATATGCACATTACATATCATACGTTTGCTAGTGCACCCTACTATACTTAAGAGCTGCCTGTTCTGACTGCTACATTCGTATCTCTGTATAGGCTATAATGCATTGTCAACTTTATTTTTTTAGTCAAAATGTTACACTTTAAGTAAATGGTCATTGGACTGGATGTTTCTTCAAACTATTTTTTCTGTTGTGTGTATTTCATGATTTTCAAAATGACTGTTATTAAAGTGTAATGCTATAATCGTATGTATTTTGTGTAAGCATATGAATTTTGTATGGAGATTTTTCTTCTTCCTCAGTGTCTGCTGAAAAAGGGCCAGTTGGACCATCCAGTTAACAAACACTAACTAAACAAATGATGCTATACCATAATGTGCAATAGGTCTCTCAGATTCCTACTTTGTCTCCTAGATTAGGGAGCACAACAATGCTTCACCCTAAGGTGCAACAAGTCCCTCAAATTCCCACTTTGTCTCCCAGATTAGGGAGTGCAACAGAAGGAGACCTGCACAGAGTCTGGTGGCTTCTGGCAATACTTAGACTCTTGCAAGTCAAAGAGACAGGGGCCTCAACCATGCCATCACAAAAAGGAGCGAGTGAAATTGGGCTCCCAGTGCTAAAAACAACCCCATTAAATTAAATATAGTTATAAAAGCACATAAAATAAAACAATATCTAGAAGTAAGCTGTACATTTTGAATTAAATCAATTCCTAAAGTCAGCAAAGAGAGGTCTGAAGGTTCAACAGACATACAATAAAGGTCTAGAGCTGCAAATAACATATAAACCTGAGTAAAATTCATTTGATAATATGCTGAAAAGTAATGTATGTTCATATGAAAAAAAAAACAATACATGCCTAAGTTGTCAAGCTGTACAAACTGCAGAGTGGTACATTGTTGCACTTTTAAGCCAACCTCATAACCAGTCTACAGCAAGTTATTTACCGCATAACTTGTTTGCTGCTTGAACTATATTTTTATCTACAGTTATTATTTTACCTCAAATCAGTAAGGAGCAAAAACATATTATCTTATCTTATTTGCCATTAACATCCACCAGACTGACCTTATAGCTAAGCTAGACTGGAATATTGAATGTATACTAGAAACTGCATGCAGAAATCTCAATTAATATCTTTTTTATTTTTATCTCCTAGCACAGTAGCCTATACTTCTAATATTTTTGAATATACTGATTGTCATATTTAATTGTCATTTTTTTATTTATTTTTATTTTTATATCTCCGGTCTCTCCTCATCCTTTATTGTATACTATGTATATATGTTTTTTTTAAACTACATTTGCACTGGCATTTTATTTGACATTATTTAATTCTCTGGAGCTTTTCTCCTCAGGTCTCTACTGAAAATGGATATTTATTACTCAGTCTGACTTTCCCAGTAAACAAATGTCAATAAAAAACAAATAAATAAATACAGTTTATTATTTGTCTTTGAACTAATCCTTTAACCCAGAATCTGAAGCACTATTATATTCTCTTATTCTTCCTTGAAACACCTTGCACCCTTGGTCAGAAATGGAAGGTCTGCAAGTTAGTCTACCCACTGTTACCAGCCTTATTGCACTTGGTATACTCAGACAAAGTAAGAATTGTTTGTTGCTCACAGATAATGATCTTTTATTTAACTCATCACTGTTTGTGAGACACACAAGTACCTAGTCAAATTTGAGGACACACTCTCAGAAAAAAAACAGATCCTGTGAGCATTACTTACCTGCACCACACTTCACACATAACTATATTAAATTATCATATTACTGAGGCCCTTAAAAACTCCCTAACCAAGCCACAACTGAGTAGGAGGTGCACTGCCCAGCATACATTAAGCACTGTAACACGGATTAGTGACAACTCACCTGGATGTCACCAGGAAGCAGAACATCCTAGACCCATTACACCAAAGCAATCTTCAAACACAAATTGAAATGTACTAACGCATGGTGACTCCATAGAAGCTGCATAAAAGCAAAGTGACAGTGAGCTGTCTCACAGGGCTAAGACTGACAATGTTACAAGGGTCCTGATGACCCAAAAAGCAGACAAATATGAGTACAATATGACAGTGGCCCACGCTGGGGTAAACAACCTGGCATGAGAGAAACATGACAGAGCTCTCTGTTCATGACACAAATGCAGGAAAACCCCTAGTAATGAGTGGAATGCTTATATCACCAAAAACTATGCCAAAATATAAAGAAAAGAAAAGCTAATTGGCTTTACAACTGGCTAAACATCTGTTGTCATTCTAGTGTGATCCTGTATGTGTCAACATGGGATGAGATGCCTGACAACTGTACTTGTTTTGCCAAGGACGGTTTGTACCCCTCATTCAAGGCTTCCACATATTGGCAAAACTTTTGCTGTCCCCACTGTGCCTTTTCTTTCAGGAATGGTTCAACTGACAGGTTGGGTTGAGAGGGCTAACTTTTAAAATAAATCAATTACTGAACCATATTAAGGTGGCTCTAATTAATGCTAGAATTGTAAACAACAAACTGCTGGTTCCTGAGGTCCTCCTGCATTTGGAGCTCATCCAGATATGTGTTGTCAACAGAAATCTGGCTTAATTGTCCAGAGAACACTCTCTCAATACCTAGATTTTACACTTACCACTCATTTAGGTCTGATGGAAACTGTGTTGAAATATCCATATTTGTTAGAGATCAAATTACCTCAAGACAGGTACCAAGATACCTACAAGCAGAGCTTATAAAGATTCAAATTGCACTAAATAAGATCAGCTATCAGATCATGGCATACTACAGGACCACCTTCCACGTCTCCAGAAAATCACACAGCATTCCTAAACATTCTTGATGAACTTCCCATAAGTAGGAATGCTGATATCCTAGGAGATTTTAACTATTCAGTTATTTACTGGCGCACTTAGACTGCCAACACAGGATATGCACAGAATTCATATTTTATAGACAGGAACTCCCTGGATCAGATCTCATGAGAGAGACAACAGAATATACTTGGCCTAGTCATAAACTTAGCATCTATCTGTACTATACCCAGGGTATCCTCCTTACTACTCATGTCAGGCCACTAACTAGTAATCTTCATCAAAATCTCCAAATCATCAGAAACAAATACATTCATAGACTTTAAATGTAAAAATTTCCTGCAATTACCTGATGAAGTCTAAATTTGAGTATAATGGTATTTATTACCCATAATGTCGATATTGAAAAACAGTTATGCAGAAAAGTTCTACTCACACTTGGACAAACATATTAAATTGGCAGTCCCTACTATATCCAAGTGAATGGAGAGTTATAAAAACAAACCATTCTGGTGGTTCTGAAGCATTAACAAGCTATATAATAAAAGGAAGAAATTCCTAAACCTGTATAGCAGAACAAAACCCCTCAAATTAGAAAGAATATCAAGCAGCTAGAGAGAAAATTAAAAAAGGAAATCAGAAAAATAAAGGCATCCCATGAACTAAGACTAGCTACAGATATCAAAGACAACTACAAATCCTTTAGTTATGTCAGAGAATATGAAATAAGACCTGATATTGCTCAGAGTTTATTTTTAATGGTAATACAATCCAGTTAACATTATTAATATAGTGGCAAATAAATTTAGTGCCAACTTCACCCAGATAAACATCGATCGAAGGTCCACTTATAACTGATGAAATCAAGCCACCAACCATCATGAAAGAGCACGTACTACAGATACTCTCCAAGGCGAAGAATACCTCACCATTAGTGCCTGACAACCTATCCAGTTGCTTAATTAATAGCATTAAACAAACACTGGCAGACCCACTCTTCATTCTGAGCCTAGCAACTGGCTTTGTCCCATGAGAGTGGAGCATAGTTGTTAGATGCCACGCCATAAGAGTAGCCCCACCACTGACCCAAGATCTTACAGACATATCAGCCTAACAAGTCTTATATTCAAAGCCATGGAATTTATCATAACTTGACTAATTAAGTATAATATCAAAAATCTTATATGGTTCAACCCCCAACAGTTTGTTTTTTTCAAGGATGGATACTGTCTAATGAATCTTGTTAACTTCTTTGAGAGAGCTACTCAGCCTGTAGACTATTGGCAAGCTGTCCATACAGCATACCTTACCAAGGTATTTGATACAAATATAATAAACAAGCTGAAGAAGATCCAAATTGAAGCATATGTGGTTAGTTGGACAGTTACCTGGCTTAGGGATAGGATTCAAACTGTAAGACTAGGGGAGTTTATCCTTTGAGATCATTAAGGCGATGAGTGGGGTCCTTCAGGGATCTGTACTGGGACTTCTAGTATTCAGTTTTGACTTCTCAGATCTCCACTTATTAAATGAGGTTCGGTTATAAGATGGGAGTCATCACTAAGTTCTCCTCTGAATAGCTGGACTGCTGAAAATGGGCACAAACTCAATGCCAAAAAGTGTAGCACTGTAGCATTTGGTAAGTACCACTTCAAAATGAAAAGGTCATGACAGACTTAGGTATTTGGATGGACACATCCCTCACATTTGATCATCACATTACAACAGCTGTTTGGAAATCCTTTTACCTTGCATAGCTCATAGCAAAATGTATTGCTTCCCGATCAAAATAAGTCCTCACCGTACAGCAGTCCATACATATTAGACCCATCATTGAGTACAAAGTCCCCTTTGAGAAATACCTTACTAAGCATATCAACCAACTGGAAAAAAACACAGTTTGTAACTAAAAAATAACTGGCTTAAAACATCAAAAGTACCAAGAACGACTACAGACTTTATCCCTATACTCTTTTTCACTTAGACTACTTAAGTGCAATCTGTGTATTGCTTACAAGCCTATGAGAGATCTAGTAGTCCAAGAACTCTTAGACCTCCATAAATCAAACACTCCAGCTAACACTAGGGCCAGATATCTAAATCTAACCCAACAAATAAATAAGTCAAGTAGGAGGTATGGATTTGACACAGTGCCTACCCTTTCTCTGGAAAACAAATCCCTCTCCAGGTTAAACAGTGTGCAGGAGCTGGACAATAGGATGCTTATTCATAAATTCACCCCTGGTATGACTAGCCTGGTCCTTTCTGAAAAAGAGGCAAGGCCTAAGGGTGGGTACTAGCAGGGCAGAAATTGCCTCACAGCTCAGTTTTCTTGTAACTCCTATAATCCCATGATCAAATTAAGCGATAAAGTGGCATCCCAACAAAAAGATTTCCTGAATAAAGAAAACTACCTCAGCTATACAGAACAAGGTAGGCCAAATTAATCCACAAGTTCTCACATGCAGTACTGTAATGGTAAGTCAGACCTCAGAAAGTTGTAAAATAAAATAGAATATGCTCACAGCAAATTAAAAAATAGAAAGTGCCAAAGGTCTACATGTTAACGAAAAGATGGCAATAAAGACTAGAGGAGGTCATGAACTTTACAGAAGAGTCTAACTCAAATGTCCTGAAAACTAGGGCAGTATAACAATGGTGAGTGTTTTCCGACATGTCCACACTAAAATCACAAAGGTATAGGAACACTAAGAAGTCCACTTCACTACAACTTCCTCCATTAAGTAAAAAGATGTACCAATTGAGCCAGTTAGAAATACAGTAGCACAGCTGTTGGACCATCCACCACTAAGCAATCTAAAACATTCCAAAAGAGCGCTACCATCATACTGAAACTACAAATGGACAGAAATAATAATTACTAATGAAGGAGTATTTCAAAAATGATCCAATTAAAAGTAGTTCCTTTCACAACAGCTAGAAAACAAAGCTCAGAAACAGATCAGCAGAAATCACAATGCAACACATAAGAGGTCAACAGCTGGGATACACAAGAGGTGAGACCGGGAAATACAGGTGCAGTACAAGTAGTTTAGTTATAAAAATATTTTATAGAAACTAATAAAGCCAATAAATAAAAGCATAAAATAAAGCCTGGACCAGGTTAAGAAGGAATCATGGCTGGCTAACTAACAGGTTGGGAGAGTAAGCATAATGGCAAAGACCAAGGCATCAGAAACACTCCACCACCTTCTAGAAATTAACTCCATAGATGGCATTAAGAAACTATATCAGGTGGCAAGTTAAACACAGAAAGATAAAAAAGATATTCATCAGACACCATTTATAAGGGATACCGACAACAGCCTGCACCCCAGTCCACAGGACATCAAAGGCAGATCGAAAGAGTACTTCCAGCAGCTTCTGAATGAAGAAAATGCAGAAAGCTATACTTCTCCATACACAAACAGGAATAGGACTAATGAAAATAAAGTCAAGGAAAGCAGCAGGCTCAGACAAGGTCACAATTCCTCAGCAAAAATGCACAGCAATATTGCAGAACAGTATGCACAAGCTGAAGATAGGTTAAAAAAATGCTAACCCCACCAAACACCTAAAAAGTTATTACTTCAATCAGGGATTTTTTGTAATATTAAACTGTACAAGGACAAGAAACAAAAAAGCATTCCAGTTTTGGTACTAAAATAACTTAATCAGTACTAATCTAAAGATTATAAACATTGTTCATAGGTTCATAGGTTCATATTAGGCTATCTGCCCTAGGGCATTTATAAGCCTAGCCAGAGTGTGTTTGGCTTTCGCCACCCATTTTAAATTAATTTTGCTATGCCCTTTTTTAAGGTTAGTAAACTGTGCCTCTGTCTAACAGTGACACAGAAGTGATACCCGGGGTAAACCTACGATCTCCCATCCACTCATCAAGATTCCTCTTGAAGAGAGTCAATGAGGGACTCTGCCTAACCTGGACTGGGATTTTATTCCAGAGTGAAGGGAGCCTCTGGGTTATGAATCTGTCCCTCCAGCATGTCCTATTTATTTCAGTGCTGAGGTTCAAGTCTCTTGAGTGCGTAGCTTGATGGGATTTGGATTTTCTGAGGTGCAGCATGTCCATTAATTCCGGGTTCAACATGGCTTTATATGTCAGGCACAGATCGCCTCTGAGCAGGCGGTATGCCACTGAGTAGAGCTGGAGTTTCTTTAACTGGGCAGCATATGGCATCTGTTTGAGCCCTTTGATCCTCTTAGTGAGGTACTTTTGGGGTCTTTCCAGTTGCTGCAGGTGTCTGGTAAGGTACATCCCAAAAGGGGCATTGTACTCAATTATGGGCATGATGAGGGATGAGTAAAGAGGCACGATGACCTCCCCTGATCTAGATGTGAATCCCTTCATGATTAGGTGGGCTATATAAAATGTTTTTCTAACCACTTTGGCCACGTGGTTGTCAAATGAGAGATTGCTATCAACTTAGGTCCCCAGGTCCCTAATTACTTCTTCTGTACTTAATGGATTACCACCTATGTGGTAATTTGTGGGCACTTTGTTTTTGCTAAAGGGGATGACTATATAGTTTTTGGCGTTTAGCTTGAGGCCATGGCTCTGACACCAGTTGTCTGTTTCTATGAGGCCCTTTTGGGTGATGCTTGTGTTGGCTGGAGAGTCGATTATGGCGCCCAGTTTGCAGTCATCTACGAACTTGGTCAGCCACAGTCCTTCCGTGTTGGCCTGTACCTCCGAGAAATATATACCGAACAAGAGAGGTCCCAGGACTGAGCCTTGTGGGACGCCACTTGTAACTGGTTTGGAGTCTGACATGGCTCCAGCAATTCTAACCATGTGGGTTCTGTCCCTGAGCCAGTATGCAACCCATATAGTGAGATAGGGGGTTATATTTAAGCTGGTGAGCTTATCTATAATGCCTGAGTGGGGTATTGTATCGAAGGCTTTTGCGAGGTCCAGGTAGGCTGTGTGGACCACCTTCCCCTCATCAATGGCTTTGGTGACTGTTTCAAAGAAATTGACCAGGTTTAAGAGGCAGGATCTGCCCTTAACAAAGCCGAACTGGGTAGGATCCAGTGTCTGTAGGTCCCCAATATCTTTATTTATGAGGTCCATGATGATCCTTTCCATAGCTTTGCAGACCAAGCTAGTCAGGCTTATGGGGCGATAGTTTCCAGGATCCGTTGAGGCACCACCTTTGTGGAGAGGGACCACTGTTGCTGTACGCCACTCTTTAGGTGCATATCCTGTAGTAAGGCTGAGATTGAACAGTAGTTTTATGTTTGGGTTTAGCACTTCTTGGAGTTCATGTAGGACGCAGCCCGGGACACCGTCTGGTCCCATTGATGCTGTGTTTTTTGCTTTGGAGAGGGCGGCTCTTACCATAGCATCTGAGATGTCAGGAGGGCAGCACTCTGCTGGGATAGATATTTGCCCTTTTGGTGGGGGGGGGGGTTGTGCTGAACCTGTCAGCAAGGATGTTGGCAATGTCTGTGGGTTTGGTGTATTTTTTGTCATTTTGGACTAATTCTGAGCATATCTGGGAATTCCCACCCAGGTTCCTAACATAACTAAAGAAAGCCTTGTGATTATCCTTAGTGTCCTGTGCAATTTTTCTCTCGAAGCTGGCCTTAGATGATTTTATGAGTGCCCATAGTTTTTTTGCTAATACTGATCAGAGATGCCTTCCCTTTTTGGGATTTTGCTCTATCATGTAGCAGCTTCCTCCTTCTATTGTATAGTTTGTTTATGGCTGGGGTCCACCAGACAGGACGTCTGCCTTTAGAGGATTGGGTCTTGGATTTATTCGGGACCTGAAGATGTTCATAGAATGCGTTTATAAATGTCTTTCATAAATACTTTGGAACAGCTCTCCAAATTCAACATCAGTTGTAACTTCTTCTTTCGGCTTTTCCCGGTTAGGGGTCACTGCAGCGGATCACCTGTCTGCTCATGATTGGCAGTGGAGTTTTACGGTTTCGAGTTGCCAGCCCAGCACCCAACATTTGATGGAAGGCATAGACATGCACTCATGCCTAGGGCCAATTTAGTGTCCAATCCACCTACAGCATGTCTTTGAGATGAAATCGGAGCACCCGGAGGAAACCCATGCGACCACAGGGAGGACATGCAGACTCCACACAGAAGGCACCCCAGCCGAGGATCGAACCAGAGAACCTCTTGCTGAGAGGCGACAACGCTAACCGCTGCACCACCATGGCCGCCCTCAACATCACTTGTAACTAATAACTATTAAAACTCAGTTTTCTTATATTACTACACCAAAAGAAAATAGAAACAACAAAGAAATTTATATACATTCCATAAAAATATAAACCTGAAATTCCTTTGTTAATAATCAACCAATATATATAAAAGTTGTTACATACAGGAAAACTAATACAAATGCCAACAGTGACTCTGGTGTATTAAAAACAATATTACATTAATTTCTAAAGCTGTTCATTTAATCTGTGACTAATGAGTACACCTAATAAAGCAATCAATGCATGTTCCTTAAACAATTTATTTTGCCATACTACTTTTTAATATTAATACAATCAATACCCATTAACAAAAACTAAGCACCACTGTGTTTTAAAATATTTTTGAATAATGTACTAGATACCTTTTGCATCTAATACTGCTTAAAGGTTCAGAAATTCTAAATTTAAGCATTCTGGCGGGTTTACCCATATACTAAGCTGAGCAGGAGGACAAAAATAACCAACTCCAACATTTCTGCTTTTTAAAATGAATCACATTTTAAACAATTCTGTTGCATTTCCAGGTGTTAATTCTTTACTTTTAAAAGTATATCTACAAAAGGAGTAGTTACCATAAAAAAGGTGATCCTTTACTAATAGAACCATCCAGACCTGCCACCTGGTTTCTATCAGCAAAGGGCTTTTTTGTGTGTATTTAAGTACTTTACTAGTGATTTTTGCCACCCTATAAATAAATCTACAACTTATTTCTGAGAATAAGTTGTCTGCCTTTAATATATTCCACTTTTTATTAATTATATCCTGGATTTTTTTAATATTAATCCCACAGGTAGTAATTATAGCCAACATAATAACCATCACTATTATTTTTTTCTTTTTTTATACAGCAAAACAGATTATTTTCTTTAGAACCTACTTTCTAAATAACTTGATTAACATTAAAGCAGTTAAATCCCCTGTACAAAAAAAATTGTTTTAGTTAATCATAACATTTTACAAATGTATCTTCCTCTAAACAAATTATTTTAAACCTTAAAAACTGGTATAGTGGTACTTTATAGATGATATGACCCAGATGACAGCTGTTTGCTTGTAGATGGGAATTCTTGCTAAATGATTTTCTAATCAGTCTACGATCTGGAACACTATCAGATTTTTTAATTAACAAAGTGTCCGGAAATTAGATTTCTCAAGTATATACTTCCACTGGAAACTCAACACCCCATTTACTTTCATTAAAGTGTTGCACAAATCCTCTTTAATTCTACAAAATCTGAAGTCCAACTCAACCAGCAGTCATCCAGGTACCTATGCCACATGTCCGTGTAAAGCAAAAAAGGTTGTGCCATAATCATAAACTACCCCCTCCTCCAGATAACCCATAAATAAGTCGTCATATATGTGGGTAAAATAAGCCCCCATATCTCTTTCATTGACCTGTAAACACATTGATCATTTTAAAAAACGCATTTTCAGTCAAAGCATGGTCCACTAGATATACCAAGTATGTGCTGAAACCAGGTTCATAAAAATTAACCCTATTTAGCCAGAATTCCAATGCATTCAAATCTCCACAGTGTGATATGGAAGTACATAAGGATTTCATGCCTAAAGTCCCCATGTACCAGTAAGAACCTTGCTGTATTTTCTGCAGTAAACCTGGAAGACATGCAGAATTTTACACTGTCATAGATTTGTAAGTATACTAGCCTGTTGATCCAGAGGACCATTAAAAATGGCCTAGCCACAATACCCCAAATTTTTGGAGCACGTTGAAAGGACTAATTTATACCTAGATTCATCCTCTTTCAATTAGGTCTTGAGGAGCCAGGCTTGGGGTGTGTTTACGATTGTCCATCCATTAATCTAGGTTATGCTTAAAAAGGGTCAGGTAGCCACTTTGCTTTATATCCAAACGAAGTATATTCCATAAAAGAGGGATTCTCTGGGATATATATCAATTTTGTCATCAGGTCTTTATGCTGATTGGGATGTATTAAATGCAGACAACACAATGTCAGAAATTCTTCTGGGCACATGGAGATTTATTTATAGGAGGGCAAAATCACTAGTAAAGTACTTAAGTGCACAGAAAAGACCTATCACTGATAGATAGCAGTGGTGCGTCTAGATGGTGCTTTCAGTTAAGGATCAACAATTGTTTCAAATAGAATTCCTTATAGCATAAAGAAGTATTGGATTTTTTATTTAGTTTTTTGTTCCTGTTTAAGGTTACCACCCGTCCCATTGTCAGTGGGACATTCACAGGTTAAGTTACCTTATCCCATTGCCCACTGTATGAAGTAGTGGGACCTGAAAAGTCCCGCTTTTGATCACACTGAATTGCCGTGGAAAAGTCACAATTACTTCCGGCTTTTTCACGGCAATTCAGTTACGTCACCAACCCAGACCTGCAGGCAAAACTGCTGCCTGTTAGGTCCAGGTGCTTTAATTCATGCAGCAATTGGCTGCGATTCACAAAAGGGGTGGGGATTGGGGCAGGAAGAGCCCTGCAAAGATTGTGGCGGTAGGAGTGCTTTGTTTTAAGTGCTTCTACAGCCGCTAAAAAAAGACTTGAGATTTTTTTCTTTTTTATAACAAGCGATCCAGCCAGCCAGCCATCCTCCTCCATCCAGCCAACCAGCCAGCCATCCTCCTCCACCGGCCAGCCAGCCATCCTACTCCATCCAGCCAGCCATTCTCCTCACCCATCCAGCCAGCCAGCCATCCTCCAGTCAGCCATTCTCCTCTAGCCAGCCAGCCAGCCATCCTCCTCCTCCATCCAGCCAGCCAGCCAGCCATCCTCCTCCTCCATCCAGCCAGCCATCATCCAGCCAGCCATCCTCCTCTAGCCAGCCAGCCAGCCAACTTCCTCCTCCATCCAGCCAGCCATCCTCCTCCTCCATCTATCCTCCTCCAGCCAGCCAACCATCCTCCTCCATCCAGCCAACCAGCCATCCATCCTTCTCCTCCAGCCAGCCAGCCATCCTCCTCCTCCATCCATCCAGCCAGCCATCCTCCATCCATCCAGCCAATGATCCATGCAGCCAGCCATCCATCCATTCATGCAGCCAGTCATCCATCCATCAAGCCATCCATCCAGCAGCTACTCCCACCAACCAGCTAGCCACTCCAGCCAGCCATTCATCCAGCCCCCAGCCATTCATGCAGCCAGCCATCCATCCATTCATGCAGCCAGCCATCCATCCAGCCATGCATCCATTCATTCAGCCATCTATCAAGCCATCTATCCAGTCATTCATCCATCCAGCTGCTACTCCCACCAACCAGCTAGCCACTCCAGCAGCCATCCGTCATACCCATAGCAGCATCTCCTTCACCACTCTGGTGGTGATGTCACAGTAGACGGTGTGGTCAGTGCCATATTGGCCACACCCCCATGTCCCACTTTGGCCTGCATAAAGGTTGGCAACCCTATTCCTGTTCAGCTTTCAATGTGGATAAAACCACTAGAATGTGCACATTTAGCATTTCTGAACATTTAAGCACTATTAGATGCAGAAAGGTGTCTATTGTATAATTCAAACATGTTTTAGAACACACTGGTGCTAACTTTTTGTTTATGGGCATTGATTATTATTGTTTAAAAAGAACAGAAATTGATTACATAATTAGAAGCACTCTTCAGTCCCCAATTAAGTACACAGCTTTAGAAATAAATGTAATATTGTCTTTAGTACACTAGAGGTCAATGTTGCCATTTAAATAAATTTCCATATATAACTATAACAACTTTTACTAACACTGATTGTTATATAAGAAAAAGTATTTCATGTTTATATTTTTTATGGAGTACATATATAGACATGTGTTATCTGATGTTTCTATTTTCTTTGGTTGTACTAATACAAGAAAATTAAAGTACAATAGGTATTTTTTACAGTGAATAATGGTGTAATATTTGGTGCACTGTTCCAAAGTATTTATGAAGGACCAATGTTTATAATCTGTAGATAAGTAGATAGTACTGAAACACGTTTGTCTCCATTCCTTATACAGTGTGCTATTACCATCATTTCTTCTTGTGAGTAAAAACCTTTTGGTCATTTGGTGGTGCTGAGTATTTTAGTCTTTTTCAAATGAGGTCAAGACTATATGATCTCTACATACTGCTCATGAGGGTACTCCTATCAGTATGGAGAGAAAAGCATATTCCAGATAATTGGAAAATAAGCATTTTTAGTACCAGTGTAGACAAATAAAGGTGACATACAGAGGTATCACACTCCTGTTATACTAGGTGAAAGTGCTAGAAGATGTGATCGATACACAAATATAGGAGTAGTGGAAAGTAAGATGGAAGATGTGCAGTTCGGATTCAGATCAGGATATACAACTCAACCAACCCAATGTTTGTACTTCCACAGACAGTGAAGAAAAAGGCAGAGAAAAGAATAGAGTCCCACTGAACATTCCTACATTTGGAGAAAGCATACAACAGGGTCCCGAGAAAGCAATCTGGACAGTCTTGTGACAGTTCGAAGTCCTGGAAACATTGGTAAAATGAATGCAGGATATGTACCCAATGACACAAGTACAGTCAATGTTCGGACATACAGTGGGGTTCCCTGTAGGAGTGGCTGTGCATTAGGGTTCAGCTGACCTCGCTGCTGTTCATACTGGTGATGGATTACATAAGCAAACAGGTTGGAGTGGAGAGACCAACAAAGCTGCTGTATGTAGATGATGTGGCATTACAAATAGGGCCTGAACAGAAACTTCAATAAATAACAATGAAATGGAATACAAAACTAAAGACAAATGGGAAAATGCTGAGTACAGGAAAGACAGCTGTCATGGCAACAAACTGAAGAAATTGGAAGAAGTTGTTAAAAACGAAAATAGTGGAACAGGTTAACAGATTCAAATATCAGGGCAAGATGTCTGAGGAAAAATGAAGCTTGAATGAGTAAGTAGAATCTAGAATCAGTGGGGCTGCAGCCCAATGCCACAGAGTGCCATGGGTAGTGTATGCAGAAGAATGCCAAAGAAGCTGAAAGAAAGGTGCATGAGTAAGTAAAATCTAGAATCAGTGGGGATGCAGCCCAATGCCACAGAGTGCCACGGGTAGTGTATGCAGAAGAATGCCAAAGAAGCTGAAAGTAAGGTGCATGAGTAAGTATAATCTAGAATCAGTGGGGCTGCAGCCCAATGCCACAGAGTGCCATGGGTAGTGTATGACAGAAGAATGCCAAAGAAGCTGAAAGTAAGGTGCATGAATAAGTAGAATCTAGAATCAGTGGGGCTGCAGCCCAATGCCACAGAGTGCCATGGGTAGTGTATGCAGAAGAATGCCAAAGAAGCTAAAAGTAAGGTGCATGAGTAAGTAGAATCTAGAATCAGTGTGGCTGCAGCCCAATGCCACAGAGTGCCATGGTTAGTGTATGCAGAAGAATGCCAAAGAAGCTGAAAGTAAGGTGCATGAGTAAGTAAAATCTAGAATCAGTGGGGCTGCAGACCAATGCCACAGAGTGCCACGGGTAGTGTATGCAGAAGAATGCCAAAGAAGCTGAAAGTAAGGTGCATGAGTAAGTAAAATCTAGAATCAGTGGGGCTGCAGCCCAATGCCACAGAGTGCCATGGGTAGTGTATGACAGAAAAATGCCAAAGAAGCTGAAAGTAAGGTGCATGAGTAAGTAAAATCTAGAATCAGTGGGGCTGCAGCCCCATGCCACAGAGTGCCATGGGTAGTGTATGCAGAAGAATGCCAAAGAAGCTGAAAGTAAGGTGCATGAGTAAGTAAAATCTAGAATCAGTGGGGCTGCAGCCCAATGCCACAGAGAGCCATGGGTAGTGTATGACAGAAGAATGCCAAAGAAGCTGAAAGTAAGGTGCATGAGTAAGTAGAATCTAGAATCAGTGGGGCTGCAGCCCAATGCCACAGAGTGCCATGGGTAGTGTATGACAGAGGAATGCCAAAGAAGCTGAAAGTAAGGTGCACGAGTAAGTAGAATCTAGAATCAGTGGGGCTGCAGCCCAATGCCACAGACTGCCATGGGTAGTGTATGACAGAGGAATGCCAAAGAAGCTGAAAGTAAGGTGCACGAGTAAGTAGAATCTAGAATCAGTGGGGCTGCAGCCCAATGCCACAGACTGCCATGGGTAGTGTATGACAGAAGAATGCCAAAGAAGCTGAAAGTAAGGTGCATGAGTAAGTAGAATCTAGAATCAGTGGGGCTGCAGCCCAATGCCACAGAGTGCCATGGGTAGTGTATGACAGAAGAATGCCAAAGAAGCTGAAAGTAAGGTGCATGAGTAAGTAGAATCTAGAATCAGTGGGGCTGCAGCCCAATGCCACAGAGTGCCATGGGTAGTGTATGACAGAAGAATGCCAAAGAAGCTGAAAGTAAGATGCATGAGTAAGTAGAATCTAGAATCAGTGGGGCTGCAGCCCAATGCCACAGAGTGCCATGGGTAGTGTATGACAGAAGAATGCCAAAGAAGCTGAAAGTAAGGTGTATGAGTAAGTAGAATCTAGAATCAGTGGGGCTGCAGCCCAATGCCACAGAGTGCCATGAGTAGTGTATGACAGAAGAATGCTAAAGAAGCTGAAAGTAAGGTGCATGAGTAAGTAGAATCTAGAATCAGTGGGGCTGCAGCCCAATGCCACAGAGTGCCATGGGTAGTGTATGACAGAAGAATGCCAAAGAAGCTGAAAGTAAGGTGCATGAGTAAGTAAAATCTAGAATCAGTGGGGCTGCAGCCCAATGCCACAGAGTGCCATGGGTAGTGTATGACAGAAGAATGCCAAAGAAGCTGAAAGTAAGGTGCATGAGTAAGTAAAATCTAGAATCAGTGGGGCTGCAGCCCAATGCCACAGAGTGCCATGGGTAGTGTATGACAGAAGAATGCCAAAGAAGCTGAAAGTAAGGTGCATGAGTAAGTAGAATCTAGAATCAGTGGGGCTGCAGCCCAATGCCACAGAGAGCCATGGGTAGTGTATGACAGAAGAATGCTAAAGAAGCTGAAAGTAAGGTGCATGAAACAGTGGTGTGACCAGTACTACTGTATGATACAGAAACCTGGGCAGTGAAGGCAGAACAATTTAATAAGCCAGAGGTAATGGAGATGAAGTGCCTGAGATGGGTGGTAGGATGCACACTGAGGTACAGATGAAGATATGAGGACATAAAAGCAGAATTAAAAGTAGCACCAATTGCAGAAAAGGTCAAAGAGAACAGATTATGATGGTTCAGACAGGTGCAAAAAAGCAGATGATTTCATGAAGACGTTTTGGAAGAAACAGGAAGCAGGTACTTGGAAACAAGGAAGTTTATCAAAAAGATGCATGAACTGGTTGAGAGAAGGCATGTGACAGGCAGGCATGTCCATCAAAGAAAATAGGAGAATGGCACTGAATCAAGAGAGGCATCAACAACTGTCCCAACACGCTGACTCCATGTAGAAAATGGGGAACCGGAGGATGATGAAGATGGTGGTGGTGTAGAAAAAAAGCTGTAGAGGCAGTTCCATGGCACAAAGTAATGGTACCCTGACTGCAGCCTAATGAATTCAGGTCCAGTTAGTGATCCCAATCCATAAGGAGTCATCCAAAGGGATAGGGGATAAGAATTATTTTTTTTCAGCTAACATATGTGGGGAGTTGTGGGGTTCCCAACAATAAGATTAACAGTTCTCTGTTGAGGCAGAAGACTCTAGTATAGTGCCTTGTGTATATAATGCAATGCATATTTGAATATTAAAGGAACAATGGGTAGGGAATAGCTAAACATAAAAAATATAGCCCACTCGTGCTTCATAAGGGGTCTATATTACCATATCGAATGGTAACAATGTTGAACGCTCATATGAATGAAAACGCACAAGAATGAACTTGATATTGTGGTGGGGGCTGCACACTCCCGCTAAATATATATTCCAACTCTGAGGTCCCACTACAGTGAGGAAAGGGCAAATATTCCAATCCTCACTGTACTGTGACCCCAAATAAACAAGTTTGTTCTTGTGCATTTTCGCTCATATGAGCATGCGACATTGTTACCATTCAGTATGGCAATACAGACCCTTCATAAGAACACTTTGACAGAATGTTGTGATCTTCTCTTTGCCTAGCCCCTCCCTGGTTGCTTACACATTTGCCCACTTGTCAGGCCACAGTCCATGGCAAGAAGCCAGAGAGTTGCCAGGAATACAGTTGATGACAGGTAGCTATGGTGAGACCAAAAAAAAAAAATGAAGAAAAACATCTCATAAATCAAGGCAGACCCTCTCAACATACAAAAATAGCAAAATATCCAAGATTCCATCTGGGAAGGGAAGACAGCAAGGGTCAAGTGGGATAAGATGATTCTACCAATAGACCAAGGCAGACTAGGATTACTTAATTTGAGGGGGTATTTTAGAGCAACATAGTTAAAGCTCTTAAACATAGCACAAGCAGAAAACTATAATTCAAAGTGGAAAGGAATGATGCTGACACAGGGAGGAAACTCAAGAAATAAGGAGAGATTGGGATTTTGGATACAGACTCTTAAGGAAAACAACCAAAATTATACAGAGTATTATATTCATAAAATAGTAGGGAATATTGTAAGAAACAAACCAGCATGAGAATGGAGAAGAGATTTTGCCGATAGGGATGATTATGGTCAGGGATACAGATAATAGGCAAGAGGGGCTGGAATTTATTAGAGAAAACTGGCAAAGGAACCGAAGTATTGGGAGCGAATAACTAGAAAGGGAAAGGTAATAGAATGGGAAGAGGCCAATAATTTATTTGGACTGCAGGTTAGAGATGGCCTTCCCTATTAAGGATTGATATGAGAATATAGGCAAAAAGAAATAGGGGCTCCTAAATGAAAGACCAGCACTGGTAAACTTTTTAATAGAATCTAGAACAGAAGCTGCTGTTAAAAAAAGGAATAATTAGTAAAGCATATAAAATATTGTATGATAATTATAAGAATCGATCAGATGAGCTTAGAAAGGATTGAGAAGAGAGATTGGATAAGCAATTCACAAAGAGACAATGGGGGATATATGTATAACTCCCAAATATGCAACAAAGTCTAGAAGATTTAGGATATTTGCCTGAAAGTGTTTACATAGGCATTTTATACCCCAAGTATACTCTAAAGAATTTTTCCTCAGCTGAATAGCAAATGTTGGAGGTGTGACGGGCAAAAAAAGAGGTACCTGGGAACATCTTTTTAGAGAGTGTAATGAGCTGGCATATTTTAGGTATTCCCCTGCAGAGATTCTGGAGGGAGCCAACTGGACTGACTGAGGTAGATAATTTTTTTGAGATATGCTATTGAATCGGAATTGCCTAGACATAGTAAAACCTTGCTGAGTCTAATTATGGTAGCTGCCAAAAAAGCAGTTACTAGAAAATGGAAATCAAAGTCTAGACCAACTTTACTAGAAGCAGTGAATATAGTAACAGTGATAAAATGACTAGAACTGGGATCTTTACAAAAGGGAAGGAGCAAATTAGATAGGAAAAATGGGTGGGAACAATACATGCAGAGCAGAAATGAGGTTTAAGAGACAGGATTTGAATGAGCCATATAATGCTTAACTGGCAATGACTGGATGGTTTATAAGTGATGCATAATGTTTGCAACTACAGTTGTTTCAATGGTGTCTGTGATGTAAATTGTTTGCAACTAAAGTGGTATCATTTTGTATGTTTTTCATTTATATTAGTGTAAGATTGCCTTTGTCATATGTGAAAATTTAATAAAGATGTTTGGAGAAAAAAATATCCATCATTTCTGCCACTTGAGTTTTTACTATGTGTCAATTGGGGCTTATGTGGTTAGTAGTTAGGATTTGGATTGAGTGGTTAAAATTTGATTGTAATTGTTAGTGTAAGTTGTCAAAAACATGAGGCACGGTGTAATGGTAGTATTTTGAATGAATGGTCAACAGTATTGTGTTGTGTGAGTTTTGTATACCAGAGTTAGTGCTTGAAAGCATGTAGTATATTTTTAAAGGTATGGATTGCAATGTGTGTTCAAAAGTATGTGCTGGAGAGAATAGATGTAGGTCAAAAGTGTGCAGTATGTATGCACAGGTAGGGGATGCAGTGTCTTTTCAAAAGTATGTGCTAGAGTATATGGTCATAAAAATACTGCAAAAAAAAGTGTATGCCAGGTGTGTTTGATGTGCATTGTGTGAAAGGTTCAAGATGTGAGTACAGACTTTGTGAAACATGAGAGGTAGGTGCTATGCAAGTTAGGCCTTTTAGAGACTCTGCCCCATACAGTACTTACCCCTAAATATGTGTGTTCTCAGAGCTGGCATTGTAAGCTTTGCTGGATTATCCTCCCACTAGAAGTGTGTAGTGTATGTTTTTGTGTTTTAGCTTCTATGGATGTTACATGGCATATGAGTGTCTGTTGGTGTGTGTGTTTAGTGGGATAGACAATGACTCTACTTTATTTTTTTTTTCAATTTGGTCATAGACTAGCTTGTTATCAGCATAAAAGATATAATCTGAAATGAGATGGATAAGATAGTCCACTTAGAAAGCTTGATATTCACATCGGATGACAAATTAACTAGAAATTAAACTTTTTAACTGATGGACAGTTCTTGACAATTAATGACAGGCAAGCATCTTCTCAAAACAGGTAGCCATGGCCACAGGCACTTTGGTGTAGATGGATAAAGCCCCTACCACATCACAAGTAATCAGAATTTGAATAGTGCCAAAGGTACCTATAGGACCTGGCTGGGGAGGATAGGACTGCCAACCTGCTCATCCTTGGGGAAGGGAGGAAGGCAACAAGGCTCGCCCATCCTGGGATAACACCTAGCAGGCGCATTAGGTGTTACATGGCATAGACTGACCATCTGAGTCTGCTCAGTCGTGGTGCTTAACAAGACTAAGCTAAGACAAATGCAGCATATGGAGGCATACTTCCTCTTTGGGGATTGCAATAGCAGGATCAGCAGAGTTGCCAAGGGGAAGAGAGTTGCTGCTAGTAGGGAGAGGGTAGGTTGCACCCCAGGACCATTGAGAAGACTTTGAAAAAAATGTTAAGACTTGCCAATAGTGTTATCACAGAGGTAGTCTGCATATATCTGTCCTAATGAGTTTTACCTTGCAGACAGCTGGTTTACTTTAGTGACAAGGTAATGAACCCCACCTACAAAAACAAACTAAAACAAAGCTGTTAGACTACATAACATGATTAATGATATATTTAATTCAAATTTCCCCTGTTCTGCTCAAGAACACATTCCTGTAGCAGTATAACAAAGCACAATATTTTGCATGTTTAATGCTGATCAGTTGTAGTCATCCACATTACACTTACCAACCAGTGGCATAGTGAAATAAAACTACTGTACACACATCATTACAATTCATAGCTGTTATGAATTAACAAAATAGCTGTGCAGTTTTCTGCCTTAAGTATTTATATTTATTTCATCAGTATAATAACCTCACCTTAAGCTGGCCAATGTTCTCTGGTACCACAGCAAACTTTTTTCCTTGATCTTGACCCAGGTAGAGTTTCTCCAAGGACTCCAAGAAACAGATCTGCTCTGGAAAAGCTTTTAATTTATTTCCAGTTAGACCAAGGACTTTCAGATTAGCCAGTTTGTTCACCTCTGCTGGAATCTAAAAGTAAATATTCAGAAATATCCAAAATATATTAGATATGTTTGACATGAAAGCGGTTTTGAAATAGCACTACTTTCTTTCTGAAAAATTTTGGCACACTATTTTTATAAGTACAGAAGAATAATATAATTGCAGAGTATTTGCATTTTGACTTGTTTGCTACTACATAATTCTACAAAACATTAAAGAATTCAGTTTCGATGAGTGATATATCAACTGTCAGCATACTAAGTCCCATTAAAACAGAAGTCAGATTTATTTATTTATTTTATTTTATTATAATTTTTTTTACCGGGAAGGTCCACCTGGGCCAAGGACCCTTTTTCAGCAGAGGCCTGGGAAGAAAAGCTCCAAAAAGACATTTAAAAATAACTATACATAACAGTAACATAACCATATTTAAAACACTAACATTCCAAGTAATTACAGTATTTTAACATAGGCAGAGAAAAAGTTACACTATACAGGTTTCTAGAATATATAAGACGGTGGCATTTGCCCTCCAAAACCAGCTTAATTATTTTACTAGTACTTTGTCATTGCAGGGTGTATTACATGATGTTTAATGCATTATTCAAAGACATGAAATAGCTATTAACCTGTCTGGTATATGACTTTAGGACATGCAATTAAAATCATACACTGCAAACAGTGCTGAACCTTATCATAAACTTTGTTTGTTTTCTTTTTACTTACTGTGTTCATTGAGTAGTCTTTGTTACACATAACTGTCTCTCCATTCATACCTCATGTGGCAGTGACAGTCAGATGGAGAATAGAATGACCATCCTCACACAGGCCTCAGTGGGTATGTCTGCATATGCCATACAGCCTGGAGGTTGGATGCCAATGAACAACATTGCTGCAAAATTTTATGATGTCTACTGAACTGCCAGGGCCAGTGTTGCTGGCATGTCCCTACAAATGAATGATTTCTCAGTGTCCTGCAACAGAAAGCTTTTCAGCAACTGGTATGGGAGAGCTGCATTCCAGCTACTCATTTCCACTTCATCCATTAAGCAAGTGTTCTGATCACAAAACATATTTTTTCAACCCAAGTCATACAGCACACTGCAAATATAACACAGAAATGCTGTAAACCTATATGGACAAAAAATGCTTAATTCAAATAAGAATATACTTTGTAATCTTTCTTTTTTCTTGTATTTGCTCTTTATTCTACTTCTCCTGCATCTGTAAATTTTGCTCCTAGCTCTGCTGTTTTCATCTGCTTGCATGTGCACTTTTATGTATTTTATTTTCTATGATTTGTATGCTTTTTGTAGGTTTAGCTCGGGGGGGGGGGGGGGGGTTAAGGTTATGAGCTATTAAGTTTCCACCAGTAGTCCTGATTTTGATAAACACATGTTCCATTTGCAAACTGTGCGATGCTGAGGAAGCCAGTTAAACAGACACAGCTCATAGGAAGGACCTTAAAAGGGACACCTGTGTCCACTGGGTTTACCTAATTATGAAATAAATACAAAATATTTTTGTTTATTACTTTTGCATGCTATCAGAGTTATTCTGGTACTTTCTTACAACCAGCATTCCCCACTTAAAGGACCACTACAGAAAAAAATAAATTTTTCATAGGATCAAAGGAAATTACTAGGCTATTGGCCCTGAGTCCCTTACAAGCCTAGCCAAGAATTTAGCCCATGTTCCAACAAGTCAGCACCCTATGCTACTGTCTAGCAGGGACATAGGGGGAATCCCAGGGGTGTATTTTCTGTTCCCCATCCAGTTATCCAGGTTGCGCTTAAAAAGGTTTAATGAGGTACTGTGCTTTACATGGAGAGGGAGTCTATTCCACAAAAGAAGGAGTCTCTAGAACGCAAATCTGTCCTGCCAAAAAAATCCTATTGATGTCACAGACCAGGTTGATGTCTCGAGTGCGGGTTACTTGAATGGAGCTTGACTTGTGGATATGCAGCAGTCCCATCAGGGCAGGGTCTGATATTGCTTTATATGCCAAACAGAGGTCACCACTGAGGAGTATGTAGGAGACTGAGAAGAGGGACAGGGCTTTGAGCCTATCTGTGGAGGGGAGATGTTTGAGGCCCTGGATTCTCTGGGTGAGGAATCTCTGTGGTCTCTCCAGCTGCTGCATGTGCTTTGCAAGGTACATGCCGAAAGGGGCAATGTATTCAATAATCAGTCTTATAAGAGAAGAATACAGGGATGTTTTGACCATCTTGTCTCTGGATGAGATACCTTTACTAATGAGATGGGCCATGTAGAAATCTTTCCGTACAATGGAGGCAATACAGTGGCCATAAGTCAGTTTGCTATCAAATTGGGTTCCCAAGTCCCTCACAACTGATTACGTGCTTAGTGCCTTATTATCAATGTGATAATTTGTGAGGACATCATTATCCCCAAAAGGGCTGATGATGTATTTTTTGGCATTCAGTTTGAGGCTATGTTTCTGGCACCAGTAATTTGTTTGGTGAGACCCTCTTGGAGGATGTCCACATCACTAGGGGAAATGATGACAGCACTGGCTTGCAAGCATCTGCAAACTAGGTCAGCCATAGCCCACTAGATTTGGCCTGCACCTCTGAGAAGTATATGACAAACAACAGAGGCCCCAAGACCAATCCCTGGGGTACACCGCTTATTACGGGTCTACTACTTCAGGTGGCTTCCCCTATTTTGACTAGGTGGGTTCTATCAGTAAAAGTCAAGAAAAAACCCTCTGCAAGTAGGACCAGGTGCACAGCAGGAAATGGTACAAGTAAACAAAAAATGCCAGCATCAAATACAGTGAAAAGCACAAGACTAGTAAGGTAAATACATAAGTATTTTATTCACAAAGTAATATGCATCCAAGACCGGTTTCAGCCAACAGGCTTTCCTCAGTGGGGATAAAAGTAGTTACTGATGTGAAGTGACACACATACATATATAGTATGAACCATCCAATAGGATTCTTCCCAAAATTCAAATAGTTTCCTGTATAAAAAATAAAAAGAGACTAAAAAGTTATACAATAAGACAACATTATTAATGATAATATACGTGATTTGAATAGTAAAAACTATTTGAATTTTGGGAAGAATCCTTTGGGAAGACTGTATTTGGTGCTGGCGTTTTTTGTTTACGGGTTCTATCAGTAAGCTAGTTTGCTACCCATCTGGTAACATATGAACTGATGCCTAGTTGAGAGAGTTTATCTATTATACCTGAGTGGGGAATAGTATCGAAGGCCTTGGCCAGGTCAAGGTAGGTGGTGTGCACTGACTTTCCCTTGTCTATGGCCGTGGTGACTGTCTCAAAGAAGTCAACCAAATTTAACAGACATGACATCCCCTTGACAAAACCAAACTGTGTCAGATCAAGTGTCTGGAGGTTGCCAATGTCCTTGTAAATGAGGTCCATGACAATCTGCTCTATGGCCTTGCAGATCAGGCTAGTTAGGCTGATGGATATATAATTTCCTGGATCTGTGGATGCTCCACCTTTGTGCAAAGGGATGACAGTAGCTGTACTCCACTCGGCTGGGATTGGCTGAATAGGGTGGCTAATGGTGCTGCAAGTTCCTGCCTGAGTTCTTGTAGGATGCAGCCTGAGATGTTATCGGGTCCCATGGAGGCTGTATTTTTTGCCTTTGAGAGGGCAGTGATGACTTGCTCCCTAGAGATAAAGAGGAGGGGGGCAGGTACTGGGAATGTCCTGTTTCACTGATGGGGGGGGACACAGGAGTGACTTTTTCACTGAATATGTCTGCCAGCAGGTTAGTTATATCTATGGGGTTTGTGTATGGGGTGCCCTTGACCACCAGTTCTGAGCAGATCTGGGTGCTTTCCTTGAGACTCTGAACATATGTGAAGAAAGCCTTATGATTGTCTTTAGTAGATGTGGCCAGTTTGGACTCAAAGTTTGCTTTGGAAGATTTCACTAGTGCTCTTATTTGCTTGTTCAGGCTAAGGAGAGATTGCTTCCAATTAGACACCTGCTCCTTCTTGGTCCAGGACAGCAATTTGTCCTTTTATTATAGTGTTTATTTATTGTAGACGTCTACCAGACAGGTTTACTCTTCCTTGATGAGGATGATTTCATCCTGTCTGGTATTCCTGATTCCATGCAGCTATATTAATGCTCATACAGTATTTTGGTGTAAGTTTGGACATATGTGCCAGTTTCTGTGGAGGGGGAGGGAGCTGTGAAACTGTTTATACCTTCGCTCAGGAGGTTGTAATCAGCTTTGGAGAAGTTTTTTTATTTGATCCAAGCTGGGGGATCGGGGGAGATGGTGAATTCGAAAGTGACTGCTTTGTGGTCGGATTTTACCAGGGATGATGACATTGTAGGGATGCTGCAGTGCATACTCATGTTGGTTAATACCAAGCCCAAGATATTTTCACCTCTTGTGGGGATGTCAACCAACTGGTCCAAGGCATTTGCATTGACGAAATCAAGGAATCTCTGGGCATTTGTGTTTTGGCATGAGTATTTCTTCCAATCTATGGTTGGATAGTTAAAGTTGCCCAGGATCAGGGTAAAGGGTTGAATCTAGATAGATTCGAAGAGGTCCAGATAGGTGGAGTGGGCATCTTGAGTCAGAGTTGGAGGCATGTAGCTAGCTATGATTTGAATACGGGTTTTGTCAATTGTTAACTGCACCTGGAGCATTTCCTGTGCATCATACTATTTGACCAGCCTAGAGGTATGTATGTCTTTTATATATATTACAACTCCTCCTCCTTTTGTTTTGCTGCCCATGGCTTGGACCCTGAATGAATGATAGGATGAGTAACCTGGTATGGCTGGGGTGCTCTCCGCAGCTTTGAATAAGGTTTCTGTGACTGCACAAATGTCAACTTCTTCCACGGTTAAGAATGCTTGCAATGAATGCAGTTTCATGTTTAGACTCCTAGTGTTTAGCAGCATGACCTTTAATTTACATTTTGATGAAATTTTCATGTTGGTAGTTTTGACTTCATGGCATTGCCTAAAAAAGACACTATGGGGAGGCAAGAGCCTTTGCCAGAAGCCTGAAGCCCAAGGGAGACAGATGCAAGCCATCTCTGGCAAAGCATCGTGGCTTGACAATCATGTTATCTCAGGCTGTCAGGTACTTGATCCCCTTTGACTGACAACAAAAACTAAGCCAGTTGTTAAAGTTAATAATTTTCTGTTTGTATTGAGGCATCATTCTGGGTGACAGTAGAATGCTGCTTAAGGCTAGGGACATACCTGCCTGGGACACTTACTCAGTGAGCTCGATCATGTCTCTCTTCATATAGTCCACGGGGGTACATCTCAAGTCATTCACTCCAAAATGGACTATCCTGTTGAGAGACTTGAGTACATTGGTGATATGGCGGATTCTGGCACCCGACAAACAACTAACCGTGCCTTTCTACCTATCCAGTCTAGTGAGGGTCACATCTGTGTGTCTCACAATGGAGTCTCCTATGACTAATATGTTGGGTTTATGTTTAGGCCTTAGTGGCTGTGAGACACACGTGTGTGGACTATGTGTGGTGTATGGTGTGGTGGTTAGTGGAATTTGTGTGCTCTTATACCTCGGAGGCCTCTTTTGTTTGGGTATGCTTTTGTTGAGGGCCTCTGCCTATGTGGGAGTGTGTTGTGCTGTGTAGGTGTGGGTGGTGTTTGAGGCGAGATGTTCATGTTGCCAACCTTCTCAGTGCCAGATATCCTGGTTTGTGGGGGAGAGTGCAATGACACTGGGTGCTTGATGTATTTGCATCTCTCACAAATTCTATTCCTAGGTGCTCATAGTAGAGGGTTGTCCATGTACAGGAAGCAGTTGCTACACTGTCTCAGGATGCCCATATCGACCAGACTGACAGGAGAAAATGTAAGAAATTGTCCATCCATATTTGTCAGAAACTGAAAGAGCTAAGAGAGTAAAGGGAGGACGATCTACGAGTAGTACTACTAGATAACACAAGTGCTGCTAAGGGAAAACTTGTAGCTGGAATACCTCAAAAACAGCTAAAAAATGTGCAGCTGATATTCTGGATGCTGCAGACCTGTATCTAGACTATGATACTCAATTTTAACTCAGTAAGAAAAAACTCAGAATGAAGCACAGATTAATCAATTATAGTCAAAAAAAAAGAACTCTCAGTATGTAAAAATACAGTCAAACAGCAATGAAATGCACTAAAATACATTTAAACAGTAAAAAATTTCAGCAGATAGCAATGAAATATATTTAATCAGTAGATTGCTTTGAAACAGTAGCTTACAAACCACAGCAGTAACAGACAGCACAAATAAAGCAACGATTCAGTAGAATACTGTCATCAATTTAGTGAGTCTACCAACAAACAGTAATAAATACGGCAAACTAAGTGCAGTTGAACTCCTAAGCACAAGCAGCAAAATGAAGTAGAAAGATATGTATGTATATATATATATATATATATATATATATATATATATATATATATATATATATATCATATGTATCTATATATTTATATATATATATATATATATATATATATATATCATATATCTATATATGTATCTATATATTTATATATATATATATATATATATCATATGTATCTATATATTTATATATATATATATATATATATATATATATATATATTTTTTTTTTTTTTTTTTTTAGTAGAGACAAGATAATGAGATAATTCAAGGTTAAGAAGCTAAAGGGGTGGGCATTTACTAAGTTCTATCTATAAACAGTTAAAGGAGCTGATGTAGTGTGACTGGGGGGAGTCAAACTAGACTGATTCTTTCTGCCACAAAGAAAACAGCTAGGACTCTCTAGACAAAAGATTTCACTACAAGCTCAAAAGGTCACAAACAGTAACAGATAGTCAGCTCTAGATATTCTCTCATAGATATACAGTAAAACAGAAATGCAGAAACAGATGGAAATAAGCACTTCTCTTTTTCCAATATCACAGCAGAACACTGCAGCGTTGAACAGCTTGAGCAAGTAAGTACAACTACTTTAAAACACTGGCTATTAAAGGCAGAAAAACAGAAACCAGCCCAATTATCCAATCAAAAATAATAGTGTTGCAGGAATGCTTTTAGCTAGATCACTTGGACGGCACACTGGTGCAGCGGCACCATTGTCGCCTCACAGCAAGAGGTTCTCTGGTTTGATTCTCAGCTGGGGTGACTTCTGTGTGGAGTATGCATGCCCTGCTTGCATTCATGTGGGTTTCCTCCGGGTGCTTTGGTTTCCTCCCACGTCACAAGGACATGCATATGGAGCATTTGTCCCCGGGCTTCCACTGAAAATTGGCTTTGTTCCAAGTTGGACTTTCCTGGTTAACAAATGTTAAATAAAAAATAAATAAAAATAAATAAAACTAGACTGGTTCTTTCTGCCACAAAGAAACCAGCTAGGCCTCTATAGACAAAAGATTTCACTGCAAGCTCAAAAGGTCACAAACATTAACAGATATTTAGCTCTAACAGACAAAAGAAGAGACTAAAGAAATTTGCACAGATTACATAGATATACAGTAAAACAGAAATGCAGAAACAGTTGAAAATAAGCACTTATGTTTTTTCCAATATCACAGCAGAGCACACCAGCTTTGAACAGTTTGAGCAAATATGTAGAACTGGTTTAAAACACTGGCTATTAAAGGAAGAGAAATATAAACCAGCCCGGTTATCCAATAAAAAATAACAGTGTTTCAGGAATGCTTTTAGCTACATCAAACTAGACTGATTCTTTCTGACACAAAGAAAACAGCTAGCCCTCTCTAGACAAAAGATTTCACTACAAGCTCAAAAAGTCACAAACAGTAACAGATATTCAGCTCTAACACTCAAAAAAGAAGACTAAAAACAGTTGCACAGATTACACAGATATATAGTAAACAGAAGTGCAGATACAGTTGGAAATAAGCACTTATCTTTTTCCAATACCACAGCAGAGCACTGCAGCTTATAACAACTTGAGCAAATAAATACAACTGCTTCAAAAAAACAGCCCAATTATCCAATCAAAAATTGCAAGAATGCTTTTAGCTAGATCGAACTAGACTGATTCTTTCAACCACAAAAAAAAACAGCTAGGTCTCTTTAGACAAAATATTTCACTACAAGCTCAAAAGGTCACAAACACTAACAGATATTCTGTTGTAACAGACAAAAAAGGAGACTAAAAAACAGTTGTGTACAGTAAAACAGAAGTCCAGAAATAGTTGAAAATAAGCACATATCTTTATCTAATATCACAGCAGAGCACTGCAGCTTTGAACAGCTTGAAGAAATAAGTAGAACTGGTTTAAAATACTGGCTATTAAAGGCAGAGCAACAGAAACCAGCTCAATTATCCAATCAAAAATCATAGTCTTGCAGGAATGCTTTTAGCTAGATCAAACTAGACTGATTCTTTCTGCCACAAAGAAAACAGCTAGAACTCTATTAACAGAAGATTTTACTACAAGCTCAAGAGGTCACAAACAGTAACAGACATTCAGCTCTAACAGACAAAAACAGGAGACTAACAGCAGTTGCACAGATTATACATATATACAGTAAAACAGAAGTGCAGAAACAGTTGACAATAAGCTCTTATCTTTTTCCAATATCACAGCAGAGCACTGCAGCTTTGAACAGCTTGAACAAATAAGTACAACTGGTTTAAAACAATGGCTATTAAAGGCAGACAAACATAAACCAGCCCAATTATCCAATCAAAAATAACGGTGTTGCAGGAATGCTTTTAGCTAGATCAAACTAGACTGATTATTTCTGCCACAAAGAAAACAGCTAGGCCTCTATAGACAAAAGATTTTACTACAAGCTCAAAAGGTCTCAATCAGTAACAGATATTCAGCTGTAACAGACAAAAAAAAGAGACTAAAAACAGTTGCACAGCTTACAAAGATATACAGTAAAACAGAAGTGCAGAAACAATTGCGTATAAGCACTTATCTTTTTCCCAATATCACAGCAGAGGACTGCAGCATTGAACAGCTTGAGCAAATAAGTACAACTACTTTAAAACACTGGCTACTAAAGTTAGAGAAACAGAAACCAGCCCAATTATCCAATCAAAAATTGCAGGAATGCTTTTAGCTAGATAGAACTAGACTGATTCTTTCTGCCCCAAAGAAAACAGCTAGGCCTCTCTAGACAAAATATTTCACTACAAGCTCAAAAGGTCACAAACAGTAACAGATATTCAGCTGTAACAGACAAAAAAGGAGACTAAAAAACTGTTGCACAAATTACACAGATATACAGTAAAACAGAAGTGCAGAAACAGTTAGAAATAAACACTTATCTTTTTCCAATATCACAGCAGAGCACTGCAGCATTGAACAGCCTGAGCAAATAAGTACAACTGGTTTAAAACACTGGTTATTAAAGGCAGAGAAACAGAAACCAGCCCAATTATCCAATTAAAAATAATAGTCTTGCAGGAATGCTTTTAGCTAGATCACACTAGACTGATTCTTTCTGCCACAAAGTAAACAGTTAGGCCTCTCTAGACAAAAGATTTCACTACAAGCTCAAAAGGTAACAAACAGTAACAGATATTCAGCTCTAACAGACATAAAATGAGACTAAAAGAGTTGTCGAGATTACACAGATATGCATTAAAACAGAGGTGCAGAAACAGTTGAAAATAAACACTTATCTTTTTCCAATATCACAGCAGAACACTGCAGCTTTGAACAGCTTGAGCAAATAAGTTCAACTACTTTAAAACACTGGCTATTAAATGCAGAAAAATGGAAACCAGCCCAATTAGCCAATCAAAGTAACAATGTTGCAGGAATGCTTTTAGCTATATCCATCTAGACTGATTCTTTATGTCACAAAGAAAATAGCTTGGCCTCTCTAGACAAAAGATTTCACTATAAGCTTAAAAGGTCGCAAACAGTAACAGATATTCAGCTCTAACAGACAAAAAAGGATACTAAAACGAGTTGCATAGATTACACAGGTATACAGTAAAACAGAAGTCCAGAAACAGTTGAAAATAAGGACTTATCTTTATCTAATATAACAGCAGAGCACTGCAGCTTTGAACAGCTTGAAGAAATAAGTAGAACTTGTTTAAAACACTGGCTATTAAAGGAAGGGAGATATAAACAAGCCCTATTTATCCAATCAAAAATAACAGTGTTTCAGGAATGTTTTTAGCTAAATCAAACTAGACTGATTCTTTCTACCACAAAGAAAACAGCTAGAACTCTCTAGACAAAAGATTTCACTACAAGCTCAAACACAAACAGCAACAGATATTCAGCTCTAACAGACAAAAAAAGGTGACTAAAACAGTTGCACAGATTACACAGATATATAGTAAACAGAAGTGCAGAAACAGCTGGAAAGAAGCACTTATCTTTTTCCAATATAACAGCAGAGCACTACAGCTTAGAACAACTTGAGAAAATAAGTACAACTGGTTTAAAACACTGGCTATTAAAGGCAGAGAAACAGAAACCAGCTCAATTATCCAATCAAAAGCAATTGTGTTGCAGGAATGCCTTTAGCTAGGTCAAACTAGACTGATTATTTCTGCCACAAAGAAAACAGTTAGAACTCTCTTAACAGAAGATTTCACTACAAGCTCAAGAGGTTACAAACAGCAACATATATTCAGCTCTAACAGACAAGAAAAGGAGACTAAAAACAGTTGTACAGATTACACATATATACAGTAAAACAGAAGTGCAGAAACAGTTGAAAATAAGCACTTATCTTTTTTCAATATCACAGCAGAGCACCGTAGCTTTGAACAGCTTAAAGAAATAAGTACACGTGATTTAAGACACTGGCTATTAAAGGCAGAGAAACAGAAACCAGCCCAATTATCCAGTTGAAAATAAAAGTGCTGCAGGAATGCTTTTAGCTACATCAAACTAGACTGATTATTTCTGCCAAAAAAAAAACAAAAAAAAAAAAACAGCTAGGCCTTTCTAGATGAAAGGTTTCACTCCAAGCTCAAAAGGTCTCAAACAGTAACAGATATTCAGTTCTAACAGATGAAAAAGGAGACTAAAACCAGTTGCACAGGTTACAAAGATATACAGTAAAATAGAAGTGCAGAAACAGTTGAATATAAGCACTTATCTTTTTCCAATATCACAGCAGAGCACTGCAGCTTTGAAGAGCTTCTTGAAATAAGTACAACTGGTTTAAAGCACTGGCTATTAAAGGCAGAGAACAGAAACCAATCCAATTATGCAATCAAAAATAACAGTGTTTCAAGAATGCCTTTAGCTAGATCAAACTAGACTGATTCTTTCTACCATGAAGAAAACAGCTAGGCCTCTCTAGACAAAAGATTTCGCTACAAGAACAAAAGGTCTCAAACAGTAAAAGATAATCAGCCTCTAACAGACAAAAATGAGACTAAAAAACAGTTGCACATATATAAACAGAAGTGCAGAAACAGTTAGAAAAAAGCACTTATCTTTTTCCAATATAACAGCAGAGCACTGCAGCTTAGAAAAACTTGAAAAAATAAGTACAACTGGTTTAAAACACTGTTTATTAAAGGCAGAGAAACAGAAACCACTCAATTATCCAATCAAAAATCATAGTGTTGCAGGAATGCTTTTAGCTAGAACTAGACAGATTATTTCTGCCACAAGGAAAACATCTAGAACTCTCATAACAGAAGATTTCACTACAAACTCAATAGGTCACAAACAGTAATATATATTCAACACTAACAGACAAAAAAGGAGACTAAAAAACAGTTGTATGGATTACACAGATATACAGTAAAACAGAAGTGCAGAAACATTTGAAAATAAGCACTTATCTTTTTCCACTATCACAGCAGAGCACTGCAGCTTTGAACAGCATGAAGAAATAAGTACAAGTGGCTTAAGACACTGGCTATTAAAGACAGAGAAAAAGAAACCAGCAAAATTATCCAATCAAAAATAAAAGTGCTGCAGGAAGGCTTTTAGCTACATCAAACTAGACTGATTCTTTTTGCCACAAAGAAAACCGATAGGCCTCTCTAGACACAAGATTTCACTACAAGCTCAAAAGGTCTCAAACAGTAACAGATATTCAGTTCTAACAGATGAAAAAGGAGACCAAAAACAGTTGCACAGGTTACAAAGATATACAGTAAAACAAAAGTGCAGAAACAGTTGAATATAAGCACTTATCTTTTTCCAATATCACACAAGAGCACTGCAGCTTTGAGCAGCTTGAAGAAATAAGTACAACTGGTTTAAAGCACTGGCTATTAAAGGCAGAGAACAGAAACCAGCCCAGTTATGCAGTCAAAAATAACAGTGTTTCAAGAATGTCTTTAGCTAGATCAAACTAGACTGATTCTTTCTACCATGAAGAAAACAGCTAGGCCTCTCTAGACAAAAGATTTCACTACATGCTTAAAAGGTCTCAAACAGTAACAGATATTCAGCCTCTAACAGACAAAAAAGGAGACTAAAAAACAGTTGCACAGATTACACAGATATACAGTAAAACAGAAGTGCAGAAACAGTTGAAAAAAGCACTTATCTTTTTCCAATATCACAGAAGAGCACTGCAGCTTTTAACAGCTTGAGCAAATAAGTACAACTGCTTTAAAACGCTGGCTATTAAAGGCAGAGAAACAGAAACCAGCCCAATTATCCAATCAAAAATTGCAGGAATGCTTTTAGCTAGATCGAACTAGACTGATTCTTTCTGCCACAAAGAAAACAGCTAGGCCTCTCTAGACAAAAGATTTCGCTACAAGCTCAAAAGGTCACAAACAGTAACAGATATTCAGCTCTAACACATGAAAAAGGAGACTAAAAACAGTTGTACAGATTACACAGATATACAGTAAAACAAGTGCAGAAACAGTTGGAAATAAGCACTTATATTTTTCCAATATCACAGCAGAGCACTGCAGTATTGAACAGCTTGATCAAATAAGTAGAACTGGTTGAAAACACTGGCTATTAAAGGAGGAGAAACAGGAACTAGCCCGATTATCCAATCAAAAATAATGCTTCAGCAATGCTTTTAGGTAGATCAAGCAAAACTGATTATTTTTGACACAAAGTAAACAGCAAGGGCAATCTAGAAAAAAAGATTTCACTACAAGCTCAAAAGGTCACAAACAGTAACAAATATTCAGCTCTAACACAAAAGGAGACTAAAAAAAGTTGCACAGATTGCACAGATATACATTAAAACAGAAGTGCAGAAACAGTTGAAAATAAGCACTTTTTCCAGTAACACAACACAGCACTGCAGCTTTGAACAGCTTGAGTAAATAAGTGCAACTGGTTTAAAACGCTGGCTATTAAAGGCAGAGAAACAGAAACCAAACCAATTATCCAATCCAAAATAACAGTGTTGCAGTAATGCTTTTAGCTAGATTAACAGCAAGGCCTATTTTTGTCATGACATGAAGTTCACCACAATCTAACCCTGCCAGTAGCATAGGTTCAAGTGATCACTGCTGCAGTAACCTTAAATATATGGGTTATATCCACTCAAGGATATAACACCTGGTCAACATCCAAATCTTCAGGGCACCTTCCACACACACAAACTGTCAGGCAGCGTGAGATGACTAAAAGGCAAATTTTAGTTAACAAGCCCTTCAAAGCTTTCCTGCAACAGGAGGCTGAGCCCTGGAAAAATAATGCTAGGAACAACAAAAAATAAATAACTGCACCCTGACATAAACAGCACTCCAAAAAGTGTGTGTGTGTGGGGGGTATCAGCTACTGCAGCAGTGATCATAGCCTTAGACAACAATTTGGAAAAAGCCTGTTTGGATACAAGTTGTCCTTTCTTGTTACCTTCACAAGAGATTAACAGTTGATCTGAATATTTTAAAGATTTAGTTCTGTTAAGATAGTACCTGAGATGTCTGTGGACATCCAAGGTATGCAGTATATTTTCCTCCCTAATTTCTGGGTTCAGGAAAGAAAATGAGGAGATGGCTAGTTTGGCTTAATGTAAACTCAGATACCGCTTAAGGCATGAAAGAAGGATTAGTTCCTTTAAGAAAGGCCTTCAAGATCTTAAGGTCAGCCATTGGCATATTATCCCTACCAATGTGGACATTGGATATAGCTGCCAATTGCACTTTGAGTAACTTGACACAGAATTTACCAAATCCATGAGAAAGTCCAGGAAAGCCTCCAAAGGAGCTGAAAAAGGATCCAAGCCTTGAATATCCCACAAGGCAAAACATTTCCACTTACTAGCATACATTTACAAGCAGACATCTTCTGAGAAGACGTTAAGATGTGAACAACTATCTGAAAGCTTGGGGTTCCTGGCCATTAAGGGAATTTAAGAAACTAAGCAATCAACCTGAGTATTTGAAAACTGGGTGCATCCAGACCTGCCAGATGAGAAATGAAATCCAGAATGGGATCCAGGATCGAAGGAGGGTACCTCAGAAGAGGCCAAAGGAAGGGAAACCACACCTGAATAGGCCAAAAGGGAGCAATGAGGTTTACAGTCACACTGCAACAGACTGCTTTTGGAAGAAATCTTATTACCAAAAGGGTCAGAGGAAATGCATATTCTATATGGACAAGCATACAGGACACCATACTTGGGTGACTGTCCTTAAGTTGCAACTATTGCATAATAGTTGCTCCACTTGGTGTTGGACAGAGAAGAGTAATAGTTGCTCCACTTGGTGTTGGACAGAGAAGAGAACAGGCTGCAACATGGAGTGCTCCAGCACCAAAAACATCCAAGTAGCAACCCTTGGATTCAGAGAACACTCATAAGGAAGGAAAATGTTCCTGCTCAAACTGTCCACTAAGATGCTGGTTTTCCCTGAGATATGTGTTGCAATCAGAAATGGCTGAGTCAAAATTACCCACTGCCAGATCTTCATGGCCTCCCGACAAAGAAGGTAAAAATGGATACCTTTCTATTTGTTCAGATACCAGACCACCGACATATTGTCTGCTTGGACGCACATCACACACTTGGGGAGAACATCTTAAAAGGCCTACAATCCAAGGAGGACCACTCTCATCTCTAAGACACTGATGTGCAGATTGGCCTTGGCAGTAGACCAGGTCCCCTGGATAGTCCTACCTTCAAAATGCCCCTCTCCCACCCCAGAAGAGAGGTGTCTGTCATGACCATGCCCGGAGGAGGGGAAAAATAAACAGTCTCCCTGTAGACAGCAAAGGAGATTCCAAGAATCACCTGATCTGATCTCAGCAAACACTGGTCGAAAGAACTGAAAAATCCATCGGATGTGTTAAGTATGACCACTGTACCACCAGAGTCCACTGCAAGTCTTTCATGTGATGCTGGGCCAGGGGGATGAAATAAATGGCAGGAACTGTGTGACCCAAGAGCCTCTGTATAGGATACAACAGAGGTTTTCTGTAAGAAATTAAGGAATCTGCCAGATTCTGAAGATTTTATATTCTGGACTCTGGAAGTTTGGTTACCTGGGATACTGTGCTCAAATGGCAACCTATAAACTCCAAGGATTGAACTGGATGGAGACTGGACTTTTGGTAATTGACTGCGATCCATAAGAAACTGTAAAGTGTCCCGGACCCTGATTAAGGATGCTCTCATGAGGGCAGTTAGGAGCCAAACGTCCAGGTAGGAAAAGACTATGAACTCCTGCAACTTAAGCCAGGCTGCTACTTGGCTTGTAAAGGCTCCAGGGCCAATAGCCTAGTACACACCTATGAACTAGCCCCATACATGTGGTGAACACCTGGGGGCAATGGTGAGACCAAACGTCAGCGCTCCTGATTGGTAATGATCAACCCCCAGGCAGAAGCACAGAAATCTCCTGGACCACCTCATAATCTTTATTTGATGGTAGGCACCCTTGAGATCAATCAAGCACATCCAATCATCCTTCTCCAAAAGAGGTAAAATAGATTGCACCATGACCATTCAAAACTTGGTCTGCTTCACAACCTCATTCAACGTTCTCAAATCCAGGATTGACGTGAGTTCCATGTTCTTCTTTGAAGCCAAAAAAAACCTTGAGTTAGACCCAGGATCCACACTGGCCTGGTGGGACCTCTTAGATGACTCAACTTGCCAGGAGATTTCTTAATTTTGATGGCTGCCACTCTTCTCTGACAAGGTAGAATGTCTGGAAGTCATCTGAGGGTTATACTGGGGATTTCTGAAAATGGAATTGAACAGCCTATGGATACAACTCTTAACACCCACGTGTCCAATGTGATGGCCTCCCAAGCTTTCGGGTGTACAGCCAATTGAACCCCTCCCCTTGACTGCCTCCAGAGCAGGGCAGTCAGGAAATCCTTCACGGTCACTGAAAGGGCCTCCCGGAGAACTCTCCATGAAATCCCTGGTTCTGTGGACCATCATTGTTGTGAGGGCAGTGTCTATTGTGGCTGTCCCCCACTACCTCAGATGTAACTCTCAGAAGGAACCAATTGAAAGGGCTGCTGTGATTTCCTAGAAAACCTACACCCCCCCCCTTCTGGTTCTGAAAAAAGGTCCACTGAGGTGGTATCAAAATGAACTCCAGTGACAGACAGTATCTTTCCATCTTGTTCACTCCTTGTAAAAGTATCTTTAACTTTCGGCCCAAAATGAGATGAGCCATCAAATGAGACATTAATAAAGGATACCTTAAAGCAATCCACAAAGTCACACAGTCTCATCCAAGTGTGGTGACACACACCAATGTGTCCTCCATGAGAGAGTCCTCAGTTGAATCAAGGTGCTTCTTTTTGCACTGCTTCTTACCACACACTTCCAACGCCGGAGACCCTGAAGGAAATGGAAGAGGCCAGGGTTCTTACTAGGAGGCCAGCTTGCAGACCATCACATGTGAGTTATCCCAGAGCAAGCTGAGAAGTGGCCACTGGCACAAACATGGAAGGGGAAAGCACTAGTCATACTAGAGCATTCCTTCTCCCGGTGGGAGAATATCCTTTCCACAACAATGAAAGCACAGAGAGGAACAGGCCAAATGGACCCAGCAGGCCTAAGGTGCAAAGACCCCAAGGATGCACCAGAATCTGAGGCCATTCTACAACATCCAGACACAGAGACTGGGGCTGAACTAGCAAAACCAGAAGGCCTGAGCAGGAGGTATGACCCCAAAACTGAGATTGTTGAATGTGACCTGCAGATCCCTATTTCAACCTGTCTGCCCGGAACTCCGACACCACCAAAGTCAAGAAAACCAAAGTAGTGATCGTAGTTGAAACAGGTCAGGCTAATGGCTATGATCCTAAGGAATGGAAGATAACCAGTTTTGAAGATCTCAGATTCATAGGACCTGAGGGAGAAAATCAAGATACAGGAGCTGAAAATTTAGGGTGAGGGCCTACAGCAGATGGAATGAGGTCTAACTCCATCAGTGCCTGTAAGGAAGACCACATCAACTGCTCCAATTTCAAAGTCTTCAAGCTCCCAACAGACTGAGATGAGGGAACTGAGGAAGCCACCAAGAGGGGCTTGGAGGATCACTGACCAAGCAATGGATTCAGCCTAATGGTCCAAGCTGGGGAAGTTCTGATCTGATGATGAGACAGGAAGGACTGAGGGAAAAACTCATGTGGAGTAGAGAGTGAAAAAGGAGAAAAGGTCCACCCTGAAGGAGCCCACCCTAACCAGGAAAGTGCTCAGTACACTAATGCCAGGGGAAGATGCCTTTTCAGTGACGGCAGCCAAAGGAGATCAACTCTGAAACACTGGTCTGGAAGACAATCTGTTCCAAGATGTCAGAGTTGACGGTGAAGCTGTGGCCACTGGGGGAATCCAATGGTCTTGGGACTTTCAGATCCATTGGGCCAGACACAGTCACAGACAAAGATGAAGCAGACCGCTTATGGTGTCTCTTGACAGCTTTAGGGTCTTGTTTCTGACCTGACTTGATCATTTTGCTAGAGGAGACCAATGAAGAGTTCCATGAAGGCAGAATACCTTTAGCATAAGTTTGGCTCTCCTCTCATTGATGGTGCAGGAGTCAAAGTCCTCGCATATGGCACAAGGGGAATCCAGACGAGTAGCTCCAAAGCAATATATACATCACTTGTAAGTGTCTTCAGGAGGGAGCTTATGCACACAAGGAATGCACTTTCTAAAACCTTTATACATTACTTAGCTGACACATACCTAACCTAACCCTAAAACACAGAAAAAAACTACAACACAAGCCCAGAAGGAGGAAAAATACAACCTACTCTAACAAACTATGAACAACTAGTCAGAAACTTATCACTACAATAAACACATACCACACTAACCAGCTAAGAGCAAACACTCTCAAAAAACCCTATTCACAAAGGATACAGTGAATGTAGTAAATGACCAAACTGCTCTCCAGAATGGCAGCAATCTGAGGTATCTCCAATAGAGCGGGTGGGGTGGGGGTTATGGGTAGAGGAGGTGGAGCTTGTTAAGCTGAATTCTTGGAAACTGGCCGGCACTGAATTCATGTCAGTTCCAATAACCCACAGGTTGAACCCAGATGAAAAAGACAACACTGGATACAGTGTTATATAGAAATTTTACACTTATTAACTTTCTTCATGACAGTGTGAGCTCAACAGTTAGAATCTAGTAAGGTGAATAAGGGTGTGGAAGATGCAGATCACATGTTTTCTTTCAGCTCTGCTACAGTATATGCTCTGCATTAAGATAACTAGTGTGGGGTGGCTAGTGGCTGTCAGTTCTTTCCCCACCTCCCTTTTCCTTCTTAAAAGTGCTTGTACTTGTGAACATTTACACTTGTAAGCAAACACAATGCAAAGATTTGTGTTCATGTGTATTGATGAACAAGATGGGAACTAGCATCGAACACCTTTTATGGGTTTCCAGGAGCATGTTTAAAATTAGCAAAAAATAAAAGAAACTTGAGTTTATCTAACAAATAGCTACATTTTCACCTGGACAGTAGCTGCAAACCAGCAACTATTGCATAATCATAAACATGTTCTCTGTAAACTAGTAGTCATTGTCAATAGTATTTGAGTTAATGTAAGTTTAGTCAGCAGATATGCATATGATCATGGAGGTTTTTTCAGAGGCAGAAACTATTATAAATAGTATCTGTTGTATGGTAGCTGCTGATAGAAAGCTGTTTAACCGCTCTTGGGAGAATGTGATTTATAATTTAGTAATAGTTTTATCTGTATGTGTATACAGGCATTAATACTAGTTCTCTTTCATTAAGAGAGGTTACTGAGAGAGTGTGTAATCATTAGCGGACCGGAGTTCCGCTGTGGTGACCCCTAACCGGGAAAAGCCGAAAGACACAAACAAACAAACTGAGAGAGTGTGTACATTGCAATAAGTGTGCTCTAAATTATCAAGAGTGGATACGTAAAGAGTGCACAGTGTAGGGACCATACTTATATGT
This sequence comes from Protopterus annectens, assembly GCF_019279795.1. NCBI lineage: Eukaryota > Metazoa > Chordata > Ceratodontiformes > Protopteridae > Protopterus > Protopterus annectens. The sequence goes on from NC_056734.1 coordinate 171,564,999, forward strand.
AAGAGCTGACAAAATTTGTGACAATGTGAACAGAAAGGGAAGGAAAAGGGGGCATTTCTGTTAGATATTATTAACCCCAAAAAAAGACTTATTGTGGTCTATAATACCAAATGGATACTTCTGCTTGAAGGATTTATTAGAAAGGGGATTCTTAAAAAGATGCACAAGTTGTGGTCAGTTATGTGATGACTACACTAAGCCTGATTATACCAAGGACATCAAACAGAGAATTTAATGTATATATAAAAAAAGAACTGGTGTAATCTGATGCACAACTTCAAAAGAAGTGTTGTGCTAAACAAAACAACTTGTGTATAGATAAGACCTACACAAATAGATTGCCCTGTGTATCAAAACTGAATATACAACAACTAGCGATATAACAGTCTACAGCACAGAACATGTTGTAGATCAGGAACAGTGTGTCACAGACCTTGTCTATGAGACAGGGGCCAGCTGTTCACAAAACTGTTTGGGAGAGGAACAAGGTAATAAAAGGCACCATGAGGACTGTGAGTATATAAACCTTGATTTACTATCAAATAACAAACAGAAAAAAATGACAAGGAGTACAGTAGAGGACAACATACTTAAAATGCTATCAGTTAGTCCTTCTGCAGAACTGGAATGAGGAACAGCAATGTGGGTCTCTGCCTTCTTCTGGTGACAAGGAATTATATGGGGTACAGCACAAATATGGTGTGCTAGCAATAAAAAGTTCTGTACTCACCATAACGTTCCGTGTTGTCCATTTTCATTCTTCTTCAACTGATGGATTCAAATCTGAAACCCGGATCTGACTCAACACTGAAGTTCCTCTCTTTACCCATAATACGCCACCACCGCAACGTACCTCAGATTGAGTTTCCTACCCCAAGATACAAAGGGACAACCTATAATACAAATACCAGACGCAGAACAGAAAAGGGAAGCTGGAGCTCAAAAAAGGAATAGAGGTTTCTATACAACTCTTAGGTCTTGCCAGAGACAGAAAGGATGGGTCAAGTGCGTGGGGAGTTGAGGAAGAATGAAAATGGACAACACAGTTGGAACACTATGGTGAGTACATAACTTTTTAAACTGATGATGTCATTTTCATTCATTTTTTTTACTCAATTTTATTTTCAATTAAAAATAACATTTACACAATATTTTTAAATATCATTTTAAACTATATACAATATTTACAATAACCTGATTTTCAACTATATACACTGTATGTTAGTATATATAGAACTGACAGAGCAGTTATCAGAGATACAATACTGATTATTGCAGAGTGTCCAACAAAGATATAACTTTCTTCCAAGGATTATTTACCAATGGCATGGGATAGATTCGTAGTTCTTTGATTTTTATTTCCATCGATGCAGTTGTCTTCAGTAAAGTGTAAAATTCTTCCAAGGTCAGTGATGTATTTGAATTCCACCTTCTGGTTATGCATTTCCTAGATATAGCAAGTATTGTCCATAACAAATACATATTTGTCTTATTCAGTTAGGGACCTTCATTTACATTTAGTATAATCAATGCTTTAGTTAAGGTAAAGGATTTATTAAATAAAGCTTGTAAAAAATGATCAATTCCATTCCAATATGATTTAATTTTATTACATTCATAAAAGATTATGAATCCAGTCTGCTTTATTTGTCTTTTCACACCTCCAGCAAAAAACATTTGTAATAGAACCAATCTTCTTAATTCTATCTGGTGTTAAAAATGCTCTATGTAAGTATTTCCAGTTAAATATTTTCCAGTGTTGTGTGTTAGAGGTGTAATTAACTGATAGTAAGATGTTAGATTTAATTTCTTCTGTTAACTGTAATGACTGACCTTTTGTTAAGAACTGCCAGTATGATGGTTTGGGAATTGTTTTATATGTTATTAACTCTTTGTATACATTTGAAATGGAATTTTTCTTTTCACAACTATTATATATAAATCCATATAGAAAACTTATTAGATTTGGAGTATCTTTACATGAGGAATTATTAATTAATGTGCATAAATCTTGAGTGTACATTAGAATGCTTTGTAAGGTTAACCAGTCTTTTTTTGGAATATTGTAAGTAGTTTTTATCATATGTATATCTAAAACATTTATTTTTTTTACACATTTAAACCAGCATAAGAATCCATTTTGTTCCCAGGAGGTTATTGTTTCCCTATATATTTTGTGAGGGAAGTTCTTAGTGGTGGTAAATGGGGTTAAAAGGGCAAACCAAAGTGTTAGATCTATGTTTGCATTGGTAAGTTTCCTAAAGGAATTGATGTAATGATTAATCAGAAATGTTTTAGAGGGTTTCGTTATATTATATTGTATACTAATGCACAGTATGTACCAGGGTTTGTTAGCTTTGTCTAATATTAAGAATTTTTTAATAGATTAATTCATTTATTAATGTAACCGCTGTTAATTCTTTCCAGCTGGCAAAATAATTTGGGTTTATCCCATCTACTGTAGTTTTAAGCACAGATGCTTTTATATATGTTTCTATTTCTGGGAAGTTCAATCCTCCTTGTTTCCAGGGTCTAATGTGATGAGTTAGAGCTACTCTATTCTTTTTGGGATACCATAAACATTTTATTAAATATGAGTTTATTTCTTTAAGAATGCATCTTTCAGGAATTAACTGTATTGCTAATGCTACATACAGTATTTTTGGCAATAAGACCATTTTTATTAATTGCAATCTGTCTTTAAAAGTTAATATTATTTTGTTCCACTTTTCTATATATATTTTTATTGTTAAAGGTTCATTCATTCTTCAACTGATGGGACAGCATCCCCAGCTACTGATATCTTGAGAGGACCTTAAGTAAGGATACTTCAGAGCATTGCTGTGCAAAATGCCACTCTTTTCCTAGAAATCAAATCCAATTTGTAATGAGAAATGAAAGTGTGGGGATTAGCCCAAGTTGCAGCTGCACAAATATCATCAAATGATGTCCTGCACCAAAAAGCTGAAAAAAAACCCACCATAGATCTTGTGGAATAGGCCTTTGGAAGTTTTGGTAAAGATAAACTCAATTTACCATAGACAAAGTTTATACAATCAGTCAACCATTTGACCAATGTAACTTTAGATAATGGATTGCCCGATGTGGTAGGAGAAAGGAAACAAGTAATTACTGAAGTCTTTGGTACTACAAAGGTAGAAACAAAGTTGTCTATGCACAAAAGATGTAACATGTACATGTTTGCAAAAATTGGAAAGATAACTGGGAGATTAATGATCTGGTTAATATTCAACTCAGAAACTTCCTTATGTAAAAAAGATGGTTAGTTCTCAATGACACCTGTCTTTGTGAAATGACTGGCATGGATGTTGGACAATTGACCATTGAGGCGAAAGAGTCCATTAAAGGATTCTCATATGGAACCTGGCTAATGGAATTTGGGTGATACCTGCTGCCATGGAACCCAAAGCCTGTAGTATCAGTTGAGCTGGACGAGATGAAGTTTGGATCACCTTCTTGACTTGAGACTACAGAGTGTTTATTGTAGTAGAGGAAAGAGAGGCTATTTGGCTGACTGTGTCCAAATGAGCACCTACAGTCTCCAGACTCTGTGCTGGGGTGAGTTGAGATTTGTTGTAATTGACTGTTACTCCCATATGAGAACACAACTGAAGCAAGTAGTCCCTTGCCTGTAGTAATTGATGTCTGGTTGGGACAGTAAGGAGAGAGTCATCTAGTTATGGAAACACCTGGTATCCCAGCAGTCTCGGTTGAGCTGCTACCACTGCCACACATTTGGTAAACACCCTGGGGGCTGTGGTGAGACTAAAGAGCAGTGCTCTGAATTGGTAATGACTGGCTCCCAGCTAGAAACTTTGGTATCTCCTGGAGTGCCTGTTTATTTTTATGTTATAGTATGCATCCTGATGATCTATCAAGCACATCCAATTGTCCTTTTGTAACAACAGCAAAATGGACTGAACCATGACTATCCAAAACTTTGTATACTGAACAAATTGATTTAACTTGCTGAGCTCCAGAATTGGCACTAAGTAGAATTTTGAATAAGTTCCGGACCCTCTCTGTTCTGGGGGACCTCTTGGATAACTCCTTTTTTTCTAGCAGCTTCTTTATTTCTAGAGATGCTGCTTCCCTCTGACTGGGTGGAGCATCAGGGATTTTCTTCAGAACTGTGGGGGGCTAGGGGAAAATGGAATGGTATAACCTCTGGATATAATCCTCTACACCCATGAATCTTTTGTGATAGATAGCCAGGCTCTCTGGTGCAGGGATAAATGAACCCTGACTGCCTCCAGAGCGAGACAGTTGGGCCTCCCTTCAGAACCACTAGTAGGGCCAATCTGAGAAAGAATCTCTAGATCCCTGGTTCTGTGAACCACCTCTGCTATGAGGACAGCACCTACTAGTTGAGTTCCCCCCTCTGCCATTGGGGGAACTATCTCCACATGAATCCTGGAAAGGAGCCTTTGACTTCTTAAACCACATCTTTTTGCCATCTTGCTGGTTCCTAGAGAAGGGCCTTTGGTGGACAGAAAAAAGCAGGCCCACTGCGGAGAGGGTCTTTCCCTCTTGTTCACACCTGGAGGCTGTATCCTTAGCCTTAGGGCCAAACACAGAAGATCCATAAAAGGGCACTGACAAACAAATACTTAAATGGTTCCATAAAATCACATAAGTGCACCCAGGCATGTCTCCTGATGGCTATGCCTGAATCTGCCACCCATGAGGTACCTTCCACAGAATGGGAGGTCAATCTCATGGACACATTTGAGATAGACTGGAGGGTGGCCAGCTGTGAGGAAAATTCCCATGGACCCAGAAAGAGATTTGATAAGCTCCTTGATCAAATCTCTTTGCAGTTTCAAAAAGTGTGCCAAGTAATTAAACAACCTAAAAGCAGAGATCACTGAAGCATAAACACGCTTCTCAAATCTGGCCAATGCCCTAGACTCTCTCTCTCTCTCTCTTAGGGGGATGGACAGAAGAACTCTGCTCTGTTAGTTCCTTTCTTGTAGCTGCAGCCACGACCATAGTGTCAACAGGTACCCCCTTGCTCCAGTGCACACGGTCTTTAGGGTCAAGAATTTTATCTGGTCTTTTAGGTATTGGCTTAGTGTCCTGCTCCTTCCACACCCATCGAGAGACTAAGTCAATGAGCTCATCAGCCACGGGGTTCAGCTAAGAAGTAGAAGGGCCAGACTCAAAAGCCACCAGGAACACAGATTCCTCACGGGAGGGGTTATAGGCAGACCAACCACCTTTTTTGTTTCTAGAGCTCCACGATGTCTCCAAAGGAGACATCAAAATCTGTGTCCTCTGTGAGAGATTCCTGGGAGGAATCTAAGTGCCCTTTTTTGCACATCCTCTTTTGATGGACTTCATCAGTGGGTTGTTCTGGGGAAGTATTTAAAGAGATAATAATGTCCTGATGGACTGGCTGGAGGCTTATTCAAGTTGGCTGCCCCAGTGGAAGAGATAGTTGATACTCAAGACACAAGACAGTATGAGGCAGGGTTGTCTAAGCCAATGGGGGCAGAGATGTCTGTTCTCTAGGAATAGAGAAAACCCTCTCCACAACCTCAAAAGCCAAGAGCCTATGAGAAACAGAAGTTGATGGATCTGAAGCTGAAATTTCTCAGATTGTCAGCTCCTGCAACCCCATCAGTAAACCACTCCAGGCGGAAATTAAACTTGAGCTATCTAGTGCCAAGGATCCGAGTGGGAAAGTCGGCTCTGAAAGCTTCAGAGTCAACTCCAAGCCCAAGGTTTCAGTGGCAATGCTTTGGCTCAGAGAGTCCTCTGGCTCTGAAACACTCAGGGCCAGTTGGTACAGGGGAACCATCAGAATCAAAGAACAGTCTTCAGATACAAAGTAGGTACCTTTAGGGATATCGGATTAGATGGCTCTGAAACAGAAGGTTGGATTAGTGAAGGAGATTCCAAAGGGGAGGTGGATAGATGTTGGCTGCTTGACCCAGTAGGTGTCAGAACCAGGAGAACCCCCCCCATCTGTACCTGTACTCTGAGGAACCTCCTCATCATCCTGTCCACACCTGCCTCTGAAAGGTCTCTGGAGGACTGAAGACAGGGCGTAAAGGAAGGAGGCCTATAATGCCTTTGAGGCAACTCTTCTAGGAACAGAAATAGGATCCAATGGAAAAGATGGGGTACAGATCCGTGGAGACTTTGTTACTTGAGTTGTTGGATCAGAGACTGATGGATCTGACATCTTCTGAATCTTGGCATGGGGCTCCATTGAGGGAGCCAAAGCCAAAGTTGAAGAACAAGCTGGAGGCCCTTACCAGGACCCCTGTCTTTAGCTTGAGTGTCATCTTTTAATTTGTCTCACTTTCTTGAAGGGATTTGAGCCCCAGCCACCAAAAAGGAAAAAGGAGAGGGCAAGTTCTTGCAGTCAATCAAGGTCCTAGAATTAAATCCAGAACAAATGTTACAGTTAACATCAAGGTCTGCCGGACCCAAACAATATACACATCCCCTGCGGACATTAAAATTTGGGATTTTACACCAATAGGCAATACACTTTTTAAACCCAGAGGGTTTTTTCTGACATCTTAAGGCTCCTACCACAATACAGAGCTGCAACACAAGTACTAAGATCTTAGGCAAGAATTACAAGTTATATACTCACCATAACTAGAATTTTGTGTTCTCCATTTTCATTCTTCCTCACTTATAGGTTACGGATCAGATCCTTGGATCCAATTCAGTCGCATACTACAGACTTTGGACCCAACTCTTGAGCTCCTCCCTCTACCCATAATGCCCCACTCCATCCCTATTGCCTCAGATCGAGTTTGCTGCTCTATTTCATAATAACAGATGAAGAACAGACAGAAAAGATAGGGCTCAAACCTGGAACTGTACTTTCCAAATACAGTCCAATAGGTCCACCCAGAAGAAGAAAAAGAATGGGGGATGGATGGTAGGGGGGCTGAGGAAGAATGAAAATGGACAGCACAGATGTCTAGTTATGGTGAGTACACAGCTTATAACTATGATGATGTCCTTTTCATTCTTCCTCACTTATGGGACAGTGTCCCCTGCTACTTTAATCTTGGGTGGCCCTCATGGAGAGATATTCTGAAGTACTGCTGAACCAAAAGAGGCTCTATTTCTAGATATTATGTCCAATTTGTAATGTAAAATAAAAGTATGAGCCTTGGACCATGTAGCTGCTGCACAAATATTATCAACAGACTTTCTTGACCAAAAAGCCAATAATGCAGCTATAGATCTAGATGAGTGAGCTCAGGGAAGTTTCGTCAATGCCATAGTCTTTTGAGGGTAAATCCACGAGATACAGTCTATAATCCATCTAGCTAGGGTGACTTTAGAAAGTGACTGGCCTAGGCGATTTGGAGAGAAGGACACAAAATGTTGGTCTGACTTTCCAAACTGTTTTGTCCTGTGGATGTAAAAACGTAATTGTCTGTGTACGCCAAGGAGGTATAGCACATACTCTCCCTTATTTGCAAAATTTGGAAAGAAAACTTGCAAGTGAATGGATTGGTTAATGTTATTTTCAGAAGCTATCTTAGGTAAAAAAAAAGAAGGGTTAATCTGCAGAGAAACCTTATCTTTGTGGAAAATAATGTAAGGAATGTTTGCTAAAAGAGCCTAGAGTTCAGAAATTTTTTTTGCCAAAGTTATAGCTACCAAGAAAGCTGTCTTCCATGACAGAAATTTTAGGCCAGATTCGAAATGAAGGTTCAAAGGGCTTTTGTGTCAAACCTTCGAGTATTACTGTAAGATCCCAAGGAGGTGAGGGATCCTTTATTGGAGGCCTTAGCAGAAAAATGCCTTTCATAAAAGCTTGACACAATCTAGAGGAGGCTAAGGGAAAGGATTTATTTCCTGTGTGGAAATTTGAAATTGCTGCCAACTTAAGTTTAATTGTAGAGAAACTACCAAAATCTTTGAAAAGAGTTGTCAGAAATTGAAGAATAGCCTAAATCAGTGTAGATAAAGGGTTAATGTCCTTATCTGATGCCCAAAGAGAGAATCTTTTCCACTTGCGTCTATAAACCTTTTTGATAGATTCCTTCTGAGAAGCCAAAATAATGTTAACAACTGGGGAAGAAAGCCTGGACTGTCTATTACTGGAAGTGGAGAAACTATGCGGTCAACTTGAGGGCCTGAATCCTGGGGTGTTGAATCACTGATGGGAGAGAGAGGATTTCCTGAGTGGGTTCCAGCATCCACGGAAGATAACAAAGATGCAACTGTAGGAAAGGGGAACCATACTTGCAGAGGCCAGAAGGAGGCAATGAGGAGTACTGAGGTCTTCAGCCTGCTTGCTTTCTACAAAAATCTTGGAATCAGGGGAAGAGGACAATAAATATAAAGGAGACCTGAGGGTCAAGCATGAAGAAGAGCATCTCTCAGTGACTCCCCTGAGGGGGGAATCAGAGAGAAGTACTTGATGCACTTATTGTTAAGAGGAGTGGCAAATAGGTCGCAGCAAGGTTGCCCCAATGCCTTAAAATCATATTCACTATTGACTGATTGAGAGACCACTTGTGAGACATCAGAATGTATCTGCTTAGTTTGTCTGCAAGCAAGTTGGTTTTCCCCAGGATGTGCATCACAATAAGAAAGTGGCCTGATGAGATCATCCATTCCCAAACCCTAATAGCCTCTCTGCAAAGGGGATCAGATTGGGTTCCTCCTTGCTTGCAGATGTACCAGACAACAGACATGTTGTCAGTCTGAAATGCAATAGCCCCCAGGGGAAGAGCATCTTGAAATGCCTGCAATGCTAAAAGGACTGCTCTAATTTCTAGAACACTGATATGCAGTTTGGTCTCTTGGAGGAACCACATGCCTTGGACAGTTCTTCCCAAGAAACACCTCCCCACCCTAGTTGAGAACTGTTCATGGTAACTGTGGCTATTGGGTTCGGTAGAACAAATGGTCTGCTCAGAAAAAGATAGACTGATTGTACCCACCAGTGAATGTGTTGCTTGCAAATCAGGGTTAGTTTTACTTGAAAAAAACAGGAGTTTATGTAGAATAACCCACTGTACAGCTACAGTCCATTAGAGAACTCACATAAAGAAGCATGTCACTTGAAGTAGTACTCTCGCAGCTGCCATTGACCTAAGTGTTTGAACCACTAACCTTGCTGGGGGAGATGAATGAGAAAGAATAGCCTGAACCTGATTTCTGATAGAAGTAATGCAGTGGTTAGGCAAAGATATTATTTATGTAGATGTGAACTGATGCAGGTTTTGATTTGGCAAGATTTATTATAATGTCCAAAGAGTCACAAATCTGGAGCAAATAGTCCCTGGCATATTGAAGGTGATGCTTAGAGGTGGTGTTTAGGAGCCAGTCATCTAGATATGGAAATGCCTGGAATCCCTTCAGTCTCAAGTGTACTATGACTACTGCTATGCTTTTGGTAAATGCCTCGGAAGCTGTGGTGAGTCCAAAGGGCAGAGCTCTGAACTGGTAATGAATGGATCCCATCCAAGAGCACAGATGTCTTCTGGATTGCCTGTCTATTTTGATATGATAGTACACATCCTGAAGCTCTACAGAGCACATCCAATCATCCTTGTGCAGAAAGGGCAGAATGGACTGAGCCATGACCATTTGGAACTTTGGCTTTCTTTTTATATTGGTTTAATTTGCTTACATCCAAAATGGGGCTGAGGTCCCTTGTTCTCTTTGGTACGAAAAAGAAGCATGAATAAGTCCTGAATCTTATCTGGTCTGGAGGAACCTTTTGGATGACTCTTTTGTTTATCATTTTCTGGATTTCTTGTGCAATAACTTCTGGATAGTATTCTTAGCACCCATGGATCTTTTGTAATGGTTGCCCAGGCATTAAGGTGCAAAGAGAATCAACCCCCGACTGCCTCCAGAGCAGGACAGTTGGGCAGCACTTCAGGAGCGCTGATAGGGTCTGTCCGAAAAAGAATCTCTAAAGCCATGGTTTTGTGGGCCTCCTCTGCTCTTGGGTGATGTCTACCATTAAAATGTCCCTTCTGCCTCTGGAGGAGTTTTAACCATGTCTATTCTGGAAAGGTCCTTTAGATTTGCAGAACCACATTTTCTTACTGCCTTTCTGCTTCCTAGAGAAGGTCCATTGAGATGTAGAAAACTTGATCCCTATGGCAGACAGGGTCTTTCCATCTTTTTCACTCTGGGTGTGCATATCCTTTACTGATGACCCAAACAAGGAAGTGCTATTGAATAGGGAGTTAAAAAAAGGATGTCTTAAAAGGCTCCACAAAATCAGACAGTTCCATCCAGGCATGTCTCCTTATGGTGATACCTGAACCGGTTGCTCATGAGGTACCTTCAGCTGTGTGAGAGATTAACCTCAGAGGCCAGTTGGGGATGTTCTTTTGAAATACACAACAGACATGGACTCTGAGGGAGTATTTGAAAATTGCCAAGTCAAATCTCTCTGAAGTCTATTAAAATGCATCAGGTAGTTCAGTGACCTCAGGGCAAAGGTAGCTGAGGCACACACTCACTTTCCTTATCTGTTCAATGCTCCAGACTTTTAGTTAAGCAGACAGACAGCAGGCCTCTGTTCTGCTAGCACTTTCTTAGTGGCTGCCACCACTACCATCACATCAACTGAACTCTTTTGCTCCAGTGGGGTCTGTCTGCAGGTGGTGTCAAAAACTTGTCAGGGTGCTTGAGGATGGGCTCAACAATATCTGGCTCCTTTCATGCACAGTGGGAAACCAGGTCAATTAGTTCATCCACCGGGGGAGGGGGTGACCCACGATGGGCTCGAACCAAAAGCTTCCAAAAACACTGATTCTTTGGGAAAAGGAGTTTGGGATGACGAATCACCTTTCTGCTTATGAATCTCTAGCATATCTCCAAAGGAGATTTCATCCGTTGGTGATCTGGGAGATCCTTCTCCTTCATCAAAATCAGTGTCTTCCATGAGAAACTCCAATGGGGAGTCTATGTGTCTCCTTTTATAAGTCCTCTTCGAGGGCACCACATCTGTGGGATGTTCTAGAGACATGTCAGAAGAGAAGGGAAGTTCCTCTACTGGAAATGTCTGGAGACCCATTGGAACTGGCTGTCTCTGTGGAATAGGCCTGTCCGATTCAGAGCTTGGAACCAAAGGGAGCAAAGTGGTAGGATCTGAAATATGAGAAAATGATTCTCTCTGGAGAGAAAAAGCCCTTTCCTCCACCTTGAAGGCTGAGAGCCCAGGAGAAGCCCCGATCTGCTCTCTCAGAGGCAAAGTTTCCGAGGAAAGTAGATCACAGCCACCCCTGGATCTGAGCCTCAAGGAGAGAATCAGATCTGAACTGTCTAACACCGACGCTCCAAGGGGAAGAGATGGATCCAACAACATTGGAGCCAAACCCACCCCGTCGGCTCTGACACCAACACTTTGGCTCTGAGAACCGTTCTGATCCAAGGGTATCAGAACAGACCCCATCAGGAAAATAGTTGGGAGTGGAGGAGGAAACTTTCTTTGGATCCAACGCCAAACCTCTCAGGGCATTTCAGATCCTGGGGCTCTTAAACCAAGGATAAGATCGGAGAAGGAGATAGAATGGATTTTGAGTGTGCTCTCATGGGTCCGGTAGGTGACAGAGCTGGCAAGACCCCCATCTGGATTTGAGCCCTGAGAAATTTTCACATCATCCTATCCACATCTGCTTCTAATAACCTTCTGGAGGACCTAGAACACATTGTGGAAGGGGTCTGGAATGGTTCTTCAGAGTCTGAAACAACTGTGCAGTCAAGGAGGACAAAGTGGGCTTTACTGTGTAGTCAGAAGTACGGTTCTTATGAAATGTACTTGACTTTGAATCCAAAGACTTAGGCTCTAGCACTGATGTCATTGGTGAAGGAGAAATAACTATCGAAGCACAAACCTTCAGATCTGAGGGTAGACTAAGAGACTAAGGATCCAAAGATGTCGCACCCATAATTTTTCTTAGAAGAACTGGAGGACTTTGGCAGAGACCTTTTCTTGTGCTCCAAAGAAGCTACTTTGCTGGATTTTGAAGGGTTTTGAGCCTCGGAAGATGAAGTAGCAGGAAGTAAACATTTCAATATAAGCTTATTATGCTTTTCAGCTAAAGGCCTAGGATTAAAGGTAGAGCAGACTGTACAGGCTGAATTAAAATGGTTAGGACCAAGGTAATAAATGTACTCCTTGTGGGCATCTGAGATTCAGATCTTATGCCCACAAAAAGTGCATTTTTTTAAAACCTGTAGGTTTGTCAGATATGGTAGCTAGGAAAAACTAGCAGATAAACTAGATAGAATTTAACAACAAATTTTTTTAAACAGAGAAGAATACAGAAGATAAAGTTTCCATGTACAATGGTAATAACTAGAAATACATTCTCAAAAATTAGGTAAAGAAAATGTACCAACAGTGTTACAAAAGACCACTAAAAAATTAGTAGAGAAAAGTTTAATAGAAAAGATCAAGATATCCCTAATGCCAGGGAATGTTAAGAGGGAAGTAATAAGAAAAAAATATTTAAGATTTATAACAAAGATTTATAAATGTTTTAGCAGAAAACATATAAAGAAAACTTCCTCACATATGCTCAAGAGCAGAACCTACGTCTAACCACAATGGTGGCAGACGAGATCTGAAGCAATAGAGATGGAGTGGGACATTATGGGTAGAGGAAAGACCTTGAGAGTTGGATCCGAAGTCTATAGTATGCATCCAAGTCAGATCCGATGATCGCATCCGTAACCCATAAGTGAGGAAGAATGAAAAGGATAACATCAGATGTAATAATACAAGAAAACAGCCTATCAGTACAAACAGACATTTTTTTTTATATAAAGGAAAGAAGAGAAGGGAAGAGAAAGAAAGCTTCCAACAGTCGTAGAAAACGTACTTGAAAGAGTAAAAAAGAAAACCAGCAACGATAATAGCAGAGGTACTGAAAATGGGAACTAACATTAAAAGGGAAAGAAAGAATTGCTAAGAACACTAAAATATGGCTCGGAGGAAGGAGAAAGGCAAAATACTAAATTTAAGTAACTCACAGCACCAGAACAAGGAAAAATCTGACGATTACTCAAAAAAAAAAATGCTCAAGAGCTTGGAATCCGAGTCTGATACCTAATGGCAGCAAACAAGATCTGAAGTAAGTTAGGTTGATGGGGAATAATGGGTAAAGGGAGGAGTTCAAGAGTTCGAGAATCTGATGATCTGGTAGAAGCGTCCGAGTCAAATCTGAGTCTCGGATCTGAACCCATTAGTTGAGGAATGAATGAAAAGGACAACATCAGATTAGGTGATTCACAACTACATGGAAAAAGAACTCATAGCAATGATGAATAGGGAAGTAGTTTCTGAGTAGTCTCCCAGGGTGTAAAAGGTCTGATGTGCTTTAGGCTTCACAAAAAATATGTTCAGTTGGTAAACCCTATGTGTGTGTCATTATAGTATGTGGAAGTAACAACATAGGTAAAATGCCTAGTGACCAATGAAAATTTACTGCCGAGAGACTGATAGAACTAAGTAGGGTGACAGAATTTGATTTAATATTCACTGACATTTTTCCTTCCATTTGCTTAGCAACCTTTAAGAAAGCACTGGCACTTGGCACTTGGTCTGACAAATGGTCTTAGACAGCAGTGCTTGTTCAAGGATATCCAAGTTGTGCACATATAGGAGAATATGGTGGGAAGAAATGCAGTGTTCTCTAGGGATGGTTAACATTTAGGAGTTTATGATGAAATTCTAGATAGTCATTTGACAGAAGTTGTGATTACTTTTTTAGGAGGTCTAACCTAGTAATTACAAATGTTCCTTTTAACCAAGAAATCTAATTTGCCTGTTGATCAACGCAAGAAGTATAAATAGTAACAGTGGATTTTGTATGCATGTTGGAAATAATCTATATGATGTAATCTGTGTAACAGAGACATGGTATAATAATACAAACCCACATACAGAGTTCAAAGGTTACATAGCTTTTCACAAGCACAAAAGAAATATGACAGGTGGTGGTGTGTACATACACATAAAGGAAGGTACTGTGTCTTATGGAGTTAGTTTTGAGAGCTGGAGAGAAATAACAGCTGCATCCAGTTAGGTAGGAAATTAGTTTCTTTTGCAGTTTTGTATACCCCCCCTCAGCACACTCACATTACACCAACATGGAAAATGGAAAAAAATTGTTTGAAATATCCAATAGTTTAGACAAAAAGGTTTCACTTAGTGGCATGGGGCTTAAATGCTCTATTCATTAACCTAGAACTGACAGATTCAGATTCTACAACAGAGGACAAGCTGCCTACTAATAGAACATAACAGAAGGTGTGTGAACCCACTCATGGTACACATATTCTCAATATAATTCTAGTAAAAAAAAATCAGTCTTTGTCACTAAATGCACAGTGGTTCCAAACTTGGACAAATCCCATCATACGGGAGTAGAAATGCATTTCTCTCAAAAACATTGATAGCTAAGCAGCAAAGCTGTCAGACAACTAGGAAGTTTTACCAGGGTGATTATAATGAAATATAGAAAAAGATAACTAATTGGCACTGGAAAATCATTATGAGGGGAAGTAATTTTTTGAAATGTGTGAAATATTCTATAAATTCTTAAAAAGATTCATTCCATTTCTGAAAACAACCTTAAGGAGCACGATTCCCCAGTGGTGACACTCATACAAATACTATAACAAGAAAAATATTACTGGAAACTATATAAGCACACACCTAACCAGGAGAACAATCATAAACTGATGAAGGCAACCTGAAAAACTATAAAAAAAAAAAAAAAAATTGGCGAAGATAAGAGTCATAGGTCACAGCATGAAAAGAAACCTGTAGTACATTTATTGGGTAACTATAGGGCATTTTTTTTTCAGACATGCACATTAGTTTGAGGGTAATCATTCTGGTTATATAAAAATTACATTTAATGACTTTGTGATATTTTGAAGAGGTACTTATGGGAGTTTAGCACCTGTAAAACCTGTCTGGTTTTTGAGGGGCTGTGGGAAGAGAATCTGGATTTAAAGAAGAACCCATAAAAAACATCCTCCACAACCTCCAACACAGGAGGAATAGCCAAAGGTTTGTATTCTAGCAGGTTGAGGAACTCCCTAACCCTCTTTTTAGATTGTGGGTATTCCTGGACCTCCCACTGGAAATGTTCCCTCATGACATGGAAAGTTTCCCCAAAAGTGATGTCCTCAGGGGGTGAACCTGAAGCCAGATTCTGTTCAGAATCTGAATCTTCAAAAGAAGCAAAGAAGGGTCCCTCCTCAAAGACAGACTCCTTCTGGTCAGAATCCTCATCAGAATTAGAAAACTTCAGCCGGGGTAGGATCCCTCTTCCTTTTCCCTGGGGAAGACTCTAAAGGGATTGTCTAACTCTGACTACAGAAATAAGGTCCTCAGCTAACCTTACCAGGTCTTGCTGATATACCTGTGTATGGCAGCCAGTAGGCATAGGCATAAGGCCTGAAGCAGAACCTTTCTTAAAAGTAGCTTTTGTCTTGGGCTCAGGTATGTCCGCAATCCTGATGTCAGTCTCTCTGGAAGAATGAACCAATGCTGTCTGATGCCGCAGAGGGATGTCGCCAGAAAAAGATCACTTGTCAGAAGCTGAGGTCTGCTGAGTGACCCCAGAACCGACCTATGAACTAAAAAGTTAAGGCCCGAGTAGAAGTTGAAGGACCTGATGGCATGTCAGATTCCAGACAGGTCTCGACAAAGACCTGTGCCACCACTTCAGTCACAGAAAGGGGCTGTGAAAGCATCTTACCTTCCTCAGCGATAATGAGCCTTGGGGGACTGGCAGAAAGAGACAGATTGTCATCTGAGACCCTAAGCTTGGGTCTTTTTTCCTTATCTTTCCTACACTTGGGGAGATCAACCTTGGGACAACTGGCAGATGCCATCAGACGATGCAAAGAGGATGGGAGACTAAGATGCCTAGCTAAGATCTCAACCTTGCGCCTGATAGTCCTAGAGTTGAAACAGGTGAAGAAACGACAATTGGGAACATTGTGATCAGGGCCTAGACAGGTGACATACAGTGAATGGAAGTCTTGGTGTGGGATTTGCTTACCACAGCAGAGACAACTGTTAACCTTATCTAACATGGGTTAAAGCAAGAGAAAAAGAGTTCCCCAACAGGGTACTTAGATTTCAGATGACTTCTCTGTGATGTGGACTGAATGATGCACTGAAATAATACTTCGGACTCTGACGGCAAGAAAAGACTGATATCATGGCGTTGGTTGGTTCCCTATATACCCAAGCATACTGACATCAGATAGGACGTCTGCCAGCTACAAAGGAGGGAGATTTTTACTCTAGTAGTCAGGCTGGCCAAGGGATTACAATGCAGGACATCACACTAGTCAGAACTGCAACAGTTGTGATGGAAACAGGTAAGAGCCTGACACCTTACCCTCTTACCTTACTAGAATCAGACGAGATGGTTGCGAAAGCCACAACGATCAATGCTGCAACAAGTTCAGATGACTTGAATGAGTGCTTTCTTTTGAGAATACTAAGTAAAATGATACACTGTCTAGTTGATTTACTTCAAGACACTCTAAGTAATGGTTTTGTGCCTGATAGATGGAAAAAGGTGATTGTCATCCCAATATCTGAAGGTAATAACTCCACTTCATTAGTTGGTTATCATCCAATAGGTTTAACGAGTATTATTGGAAAGTCTATGAGAGAACCATCCTATCAATATTTTCCAAAATTACTAACAGTTAGTTGATCTTACACAACATGAGTGTACATCTGGTAGAGCTTGTCTAAGCACTCAAGTAGAGTTCTATTCAAGAGTGGTATAGTTGGTGGAATAAGCTTGCCAACAAATGTAATCTATTTTCATTTATCCAAAGCTTTTGACTCCTTGATACACTGGAAGATACTAGAAGTATGATAGGGTATATAATATGGGAAAATCATGGCTGAATGATAGAATATATAACAAATGAGAGTCGAAGGTGAATACACTGAGGAAGTAACTGTTAAAATGGGTTCTGTGTCAGGGTGTTTATTTGTTTAATGTGCTCATGACCACCTCTTCCTCTGTTAGAAATGTTTGGACTGCAAAATATGCAGCTGACATTAAAACTGGGACTATTTTGATGATCTGATGTGGACAGCTTATATAACTGTTCTGTAAACATTAACTCTAGTGTTTAACCCAAAGACATTTAATGTACTGCATGTTGTAAAATTAATCACAGGTAAGCTATGCAATACATCATGTAATAATTAACACAGCGCCTTCAGTCAGGGATCTTGGCATAACAGTGGATGAGAACCAAGTTCAATGATCATGTGCTACATATTGCACGTTGCTGTTATAGGATCATGAAAGATATCTTTAGAACACTTACCAGCAAATGACATTAAGGCACTGATGCCACTGTATATTACCCTCATAATATCCTGCATTGAATACAACTGGCCTGCAAATACAATACAACTTGCATATGAAATTGGAAAGAATTCAACAAACTTTTACAAGGTCAATGTCATGCCTTTAGGGAAGGGGCTACAAAGACAGGTTAAGGGCCCTAAGGAAAGGAGATGCTATTATGATATTTACATTTCAAAATGATGATAACTTTGCATCTGTTTACATCATAACATCTACAGAACATAATGTAAACATTAGAAATAATTGTATGGTGCACTTGCAAGTAGTATCCTCTTTATCAAAAAACAATTATTTTCACTTATATGGGCAAAAAAGTATTAAACAAAAGGTCTGCACCTTGTTTCACTATATTCAAGCAGGAGTTGGACAGCTGAGTAGATGAACTTGTTTTTAAAACCTAGCTATTTGGTGGCAAACCTCCTGATGGCAATATTCATGGCCATGAGTTGCCTTAACCATAGCAATGAACACTGAACATCTTTCTTTAGCTGTTAGTGATTTCACTAGGAAGGGAGTGGTTGAGTTGCCATCAATTGGAACAGATTTGCTAATTTTATGGCTGATTCTTGAGAAGCTGACTCTCACCAGGATAGTTATCAAAAATGAATAAGATTCCTTTTTACCTATACCATCTAGCAATAATGGACTAAATTTATTCCGCAAAAACAAATTTTAAACACTGAATACCATTATAAGGTCATGGCATACACTCTGGAGAACGCAGTCTGTGTCCAAATCCATAGGTTTGTTATCACAACAATGGTGCAAAAACTCTTCAGCCTTGACTTCCTTTCACACTGATTTCCTTAACAACAGTTTAGTAAAATCATGGCCAAAGTCTGCCAGCAGCAAGCTGGGAATGAATGTTACTACAGCTGTGTGTTTGTTTGTTTTAAAACATACTGTCATTCTTATGCAACAACTATTTGCATTTATTTCTGGATGGCCCACCAAAATGATCCTGAACCATCTATCAAACGGCATGTAACTACTGCTTTTCAAGTGACAGTATACAAATATTACCAATTATACAACTGCTCGTTGCTATTCAAACATGAACTCACTGATTCAACTGCCCATCCAGTGTGCCAGTTGTAAATCGAGCATATAACTATACAAAGAAGTACTGCCACTGAAGCACAGTTGAGAGACTAGACTTTCTATTGGCATATGCTTAGAGGACAGAGCTAAATATGAGAAAAGTCAAGTACATTCTGAAAAAGAAAGAATCAGAAAAGTACCCGATTTTCCTTGTATTTCTCCACAGTCCCTTGAAAAAAAAACAAAAAAAAAACACAACGGAGATTCTCTTTCCTGTCTTCCTTCTCCTGTACTGCATTCATAGCCAGCCTTCGTTATAGGCCAACTACGTGTCTGCCTAGGGCACTGCTCTAGCAGGGGCACTTTTCCAGTAATCTGGAAGAGGTAGGTAGATCAGGATGGGGGCACCAAGTGGTGAAGGGGGTGCTGTGAAGCCCTTTTGCCTAGGGCACTAGTTGACCAATGGCCGGCCCTGTTTGCACTGATGTACAGCTGTTAGAATGTAATTCCCATGCACGTGCACAGTACATCAGTAAACAAGGAAAAATGCAGAAGAACACAACAGCAACCTTAAACCAAAACATTATTTAAAAAGTAAGCAAATTTTTTCTTAAATAATGCCTTTCTATAATAGCAATAATCCACTCCTGTTTGTGGGTCTATCAGGATGTATCCTCATTTACATGGCTAAATACCCATGCACACTCATGGATTATTGATTAATTATGCATATGTTTTACTTTGTAAGGGAGCTAGAATCCACTTAACTTCTACTTTACACAAATAACAGGTTTGGTTATTACTGTATGAAAGGGGTTAATAACTTCCATTTTACATAAATAGGTTTCGTTATTACTGTATGAAAGGGGTTAATAACTTGTACTTTACACAAATAACGGGCTTGATTATTACTGTATGAAGGGGTTAACAACTTCCATTTTACACAAATAGGTTTGGTTATTACTGTATGAAGGAGGTTAATGACTTCTACTTTACACAAATAACAGGTTTGGTTATTACTGTATGAAGGGAGTTAATCATTTGTACTTTACACAAATAACAGGTTTGGTTATTACTGTATGAAGGAGGTTAATAACTTGTACTTTACATAAATAATAGGTATGTTATTACTGTATGAAGGGGGTTAATAACTTCCATTTTACACAAATAACAGGTTTGGTTATAACAGCATGAAGGGGGTTAACTTCCATTTTACACAAATAACAGGTTTGGTTTTTACAGTGTGAAGGGAGTTAACTTCCATTTTACACAAATAAGTTTGGTTATTACTGTATGAAGGGGGTTAATAAGTTCCATTTTACACAAATAACAGGTTTGGTTATTACTGTATGAAGGGGGTTAACTTCCATTTTACACAAATAACAGGTTTGCTTATTACAGTATGAAGGGGGTTAACAACTTCCATTTTACACAAACAGGTTTGGTTATTACCGTATGAAGGGGGTTAATAACTTCCATTTTACACAAATAACAGGTTTAGTTATTAATCTATGAAGGAGGTTAATAACTTGTACTTTACACGAATAGGTTTGGTTATTACTGTATTGAGGGGGTTAATAACTTGCATTTTACACAAATAACAGGTTTGGTTATTACTGTATGAAGGAGGTTAATAACTTCCATTTTACACAAATAACAGGTTTGGTTATTACTGTATGAAGCGGGTTAATGAGGTTCTAGTACCATTACTTTCACATGTGTCAGTAGAATTATACTGTGAATGACTGATCAAGCAGCACTGTAATCCACCTATATTCAGACTGCATACAGCAGGGCATACAGAAGAAATACTGGTTCTATTATATAAATAATGATGAAGGCAACACACTGCAAACAAAAAACAAAAAATGAATGACTATAACTGTGACTGAATACAGGCTAGATAATGCAAATGGTAATAACACTAAGAATGGAAGGGAATACAATGTAGAAAAAAGCCAATATAAAACTGAAGACAAGACGATAAAATGTGAAACATTAATTTAAAAAATTACATACAGTGATATTTTAATTCAGGTGCTACAGTTAATGTATGGATGTTTTCACCATCTGTACAAATGTCATTAATTCTGAGAATGGAAGCAAAGCCATGTGGTAAACAATGATCCACCCACTAGCATCTGCCTTCATCACTGTAAACTCATTCCCTTGAAAAAGAACCAGTAAATCAACATTCCCAAGGGTTTAGAGAAACTGTTTGCTTTCACTTTCTTGAACAAAACTATGGCTGTTTGCTTTTCTGCGATTCGCTGTGGAAGTTCGTTTTGTTTCTCTTGCTGATAACGAGTTAGCAAATTTAAAAACATACACACTACAGAAAATATTTTACATCCATCCATCCACAATCCATTTTTCCCAATTTTGCACATGGGGTCTGGGTATCACTTCAACAGTGATAATCCTCTAGAGCCAAGGTTTACACCACTGGGTGGCTAGCCCTGCTGAGGTAGTTCATCCACATCACACTCAGACCTATGGTCAATTTAGAGTGTCCACTCCACCTACTGCATATCTTTGGAATGTGGAGGGAAACTGGAGCACCTGAAGGAAATGCATGCAAACACAGGGAGGATATGCAGACTCCACACAGAAGGCACCACATCCAAGGATTGAACCGGGCAACCTCTTGCTGTGAGGTGACAATGATCCACTGTGCTGCCCAAGTTTCCTTAATAAATTTATAATAAATATATAAACATTATATATGTATTCAGTCTCATTAGATCTATATATGTCACCTTCATACCACTTAAAATTAAATAAAAAGAAGCCAAGAGCAACAGTGTAATATCAGCAGTGACAGAGCAGTATTACACTATTGCTGCTATGTTTGTGTGTGTGTCTGCAGGCATGCATGTCTGTGAGGGAGGAACAAAGCCTGTAAAAACTCCATTGTATGCAAATTACAGCAATAAGTCATGCTGCATAAACTGACGTGAATAAAGAAAAAAATAGTGTTACAATACAAACTGTAGCAGGGGGTGCAGCCAGGTTTCCAGCAATTGTATGTCAGCTTCCTGAATGTAGCGCCACGCCTCCCACAGACACACATATACTAGGTGGACCCCCAGCACAACATACTATAAAAGCAAATTAAAATGAAAGGAGTAATAAAAAATAACATAGCTCATAAAGTATACACAAGAAATGAGCTATTTACTTATACAAAAGCAAAGCACCTACCAGAACATGTGTGAATGCATTTCATATCAATCTCCCTTTGAAGCAGTATTTGTGAATGCACGTCTTAAATGCTCACAGTACTTCTTAAAACTAAGGGTAAGTAAATAATGTATTCCAAACAATATGGCTCTGCAGACTAAATAGTACTTCCACTCAGACATGTAGAATAACTGCTAGGAATTTCAGGTCTATGATAGTAAAGATGTCCTAAAATTTCTGAAATTAAAATGCATGATACAATAAATAAGTAAAAAATATCTATTAAAGGACATGCAGACAGCAGTGGCAAAATACTTTGGTACTGACTTCCGATTAAAATATATAAACTGCTGAAAGCATACAGTAAACAATAACACTATTTAGGCCATTTCAGCAAATAATAGACTGAAAAAAATGTATCTTTCAGCGTTATCATTAGGCAATGTTTTACTTATATTCCATTTCTAACCTCAGGGACCCTTACTAGCAAGTTTACATTTCACGTATAAACTCCAAAGTGCACCTTCCCCACCAGTCATATGAAAGGACTCCTGCTCTTCTTTTTTATCCCATATTAATCTCTTCTCCTGCCATGGTGGTGCAGCGGGTTAGTGTTGCTGCCTCACAGCAAGAGGTTCTCTGGTTCGATCCTCGGCTGGGGTGCCTTCTGTGTGGAGTCTGCATGTCCTCCCTGTGGTCGCGTGGGTTTCTTCGGGTGCTCCAGTTTCCTCCCACATCCCAAAGACATGCTGTAGGTGGACTGGACACTATAAATTGGCCCTAGGTGTGAGTGTCTGCATGTGTGTGCCTTCTGTGGAAGGTTGGGCACCGGGCTGGCAACTCGACACCATAAACCCCACTGCCAATCTTTTAATCCACAAAGCGACGTTCAGTCCACAGAATGAAAACTGCTACAGCGATACAGAACGCCAGAAAATATCACTCTCTCCCCACACAACAGCACGCCGCTAGTAACCTCTGCAGATGGAAATAATGTAGTACTAAATCCACGGCCAAAAAACTCAAAAACAAAACGTTTATTGGCACAGTAACGTTTAGCGCTTTCACTCACAAAATGTGAGCTTCATCAGAACGTTGAAGCAGCTGACACAAAGTGTTTAAATGTTGCCACTGGCTCCAAAAATCTAATCATCTTTTAAAGCTAACCTACAAACATAAAAACACTCGTATTATCACCATATGCCTAAAATACATTACAAACTACACTTAACTAAAATTATTAAATATATAACATATACAATTATAAAAATATACGTGTATAAATGTAAATACATATAAACAAATAGAGAGATGCAAAAATACATAAAAATGTACATGTATCAATACATTAACTGTCATTGCCTAATTTCTAGTAAAGGTTTAATGGATATATGTTCATTCAACCCTGGTGGTGTCGTGGCATCAGTAAATAGCTGCCACCAGACCTCCTTATAAGATAGTAAATCTTTACTGTTACCTCCCCGATCCACTGCCAATCATGAGTGAACAGGTGTTCTGCTGTGGCTACCCCTAACCATGAAAAGCCAGAAGAAGAAGAATCTCTTCTCCTGCATTACACCTCCCGTGGGTAAGAGGAGGGGACACCTGGAACAGCATTAGATCATTCCATGTGAACAAGGCAGATACTATCTGTTAGTGCATTAGACTACTCCCCGTGGGCAGGACGGGGACATCTGTCACTGCACTTTCTGACTATTTTTTAACAGTCCAGCTATTTTCAGTATGAGAAGCCATATCAAACTCTAGTCTCATATTAGACAAGACTTCAGCCTCAGTCGCTCTGTGGCTGAAATGTTTATGTAGAAACCTGGATTCTTGTTACTCCGCCTACCAAGCTTTACAGAAGGTAGAAAGACAGGCTTTTGTCTAGCATCACAACAAGATAATTAATATTTGAAGCAGTATCAAGTAAATCACAATTATACCCCTTAAAATACAAAAAAGGCCAAGAGCAACAGTGTAACATCAGCAGTGACAGTGCAGTTTTACACTATTGCTGCTGATTTTATATACATATACAAAGGTTTACTATTGAATACTCAAAGTCACTGCTGTCAACCGGCATGTGGTTGAAAGGCAATTTTCCAATGGGCAGAATGCCGACTCAAAATACATCGACTACACTACAGAGAATGGGTAGTATAGTTCAAGTATCTGAGTTCGGCATTGGGTACCAAGATCGCGGTTCAGTGTGGAACAGGGAATTAGCCCATTTCCTCACTGTAGTGCGATCTCAGAGTTGGTCTATATAATTTGCAGGGGGTGTGGGGGGGGGGCGCAGGGGCAAAATAGTACAATTAATTTACCGTTGACTGTGGAATGTCATGGTATGTTAAGGTGCATAGCATTGGTGGCTGACGTTACCTCCTGCTATGTCGAATACATTGAACTACGGGTGTCGATGTATTCAGTTTCAACTTGGCCGCAATTCCGCTCTTCCGGACTCAGGATTTCAAGTCGACCATGTCACCAGTCGACCTATGCAGTTTCAACATTTCAATAGTAAACTATATATTATATACACATACATATATATACATATATATATATATATATATATATATATATATATATATATACACACAAATATATACACATGCGTGCGCGCACACACACACACACACACACACACACACACACACACACATGCACACGAACACGCGCACACACACACACACACACACACACACACACACACGCGCACATGCACACGCACACACTCACACACATATCAATGGATGGGAATATAGTCTCCACCCTTTTACTTAGTGCTACAATACATGCACAGAAAAAATACTCTCTGAATGTGTTTTGTGGTACATTTATGTCTGTACATTTCCAGCTTACAGTGCACCCTTCCATAACCAGCGGAAATGCAAAACTAGCCTTAGTCATTTCATACAAATGTATGACCTAGTTTTTTGAAAGTGAAGAAAACTACATATGATTTTGATTGCTTCTGAATTTTCCAAAGTAAAAATGATTTGGCTGATGATTAATTCAGTGGTATGGAAGCAGGAATGATTAAGATAGAATTCAAAAAGCATTTATCAATAGGTTGGCAGAACAGCAACCATGCTATTGTAAATTCAGAATAAATACGAAAAGCAAAGTTGAAAACTTGATTTTTTTTCTACAATTTCCATTTTCATGGGTTCCACAAAAGGCAAAGAATCCTCCACTACTAATGTTTATGCCACGTTTATCATGTCTCTATGCTAATAATCAGGGCCGGTGTTAGCATTTTGGGGGCCCCCCCCCTGAGCACTTCTTGTCTAAGTATCGCCCTGTCACTACCAGACTTCCTAGCCATCCTTTTAGCTCATGCTGCAAACATTTAGGAGTAGTACACAGTCTGGCCTGTAGATACCATGCTCTTACATTACAACAAGCTTATGTAACACAGTATGTTGGTCCTTCTCACAATGGGACATTCACAGTTATTGTCATTTAGATGTAACAAGGATACATTACAACAACTCTGTACACTGCTGGACTTAGGTGAAATGATGCCCTAGGGCACTGCCTACTGTTTCAGCCCCCCAAAAACACATATATCCTCCAATTACTTTCAGCTGCTTAACTGCTCCACTGTCACCATATGTCAGTATTACTATTCATCCTGCATGACACTTGGGGTTATACTAATCTCCACCTCATCCTGGTTCACATTTAATATTACAGTAAACAACTCATAATACAAATTTCCTTCAAAATGCATGTGACTCTAAAACTGATATTTCTCTAGATTTTTTTCACTGCAGAATTTACCTAAATATAGACCCTTCCGGTCTTATCACTGCACATCTTACAGGCAGAATTATTTTGCTAATAAGAAGTTACAAAGGGAGCCATAAGAGAACACCACAAAATATATATTGCTTTTTAATTAAAGAAATAATGGCTGACGTGTCTGACAGGGTATGTTTGAGAAGGTGTGGGCATCCTCACATTTCTTGTAGCCAGAGTTATCATATATAGCCCAGTATAGACCATACTGCTGCAGAGGATCTGCTGTTATAGCAATTCAACTGCAATTAAATAAACTCATTTTGAAAATTGTATGCCCTGACATACAAGTTATAATCCTAGCTATGCCACTGACTTGTAAAACAGAGAAGTAGGGTGATATTGGGAGGAATACCTTACTGCTCAAATGCCTTCTGGTTCATAGGTTCATAGGATGATACTAGGCTATTGGCTCAGAGGCCCTTAAAAGCCTAGCCAAGAATTTCACTCATGTTCCCACAAAGTCAGCATCTGTTTCCTCTGGCCATCAGGGACACAGGTGGGATCCCAGGGGTGTATTTTCTGTTTCCCATCCAGTCGACCAGGTTCCTCTTAAAGAGGTCTAGTACTCTGCCTGACATGGACAGGGAGCCTATTCCACAGATGGGGGACTTTTTGGGACACAAATCTATCCCACTAGCAAGTTCTATTAATGTCACAGACCAAGTTGAGGCCTTGTGTGCAGGTTGCACGAGTGGAGTTTGACTTACGGATTGCAGCAACTCCATCAAGGCTGGGTCAGCGATGGCTTTGTATACCAGACACAGGTCGCCTCTGAGCAGTCTGTAGAGGGACAGGAATATGCAGACTTTTTGCATTGGCCAGGAATCGAACCTAGGTCAATTCCTTGGAAGGCAGCTATGCTCACCACTATATCACCGATGCAATGCTTCTGCCTTACAGAACTATTGCTATGGTGAGTACCTCACACAAATGTAATTTCTAACTCTGTAGAGAAGCTTTATTGTCAGTAATCCATAGTATATGGGCTAAAACCCAAGCAGTATCTATCAAAAAGAGAAGATGGTGGCTAGATAATCCTCTGCAGCAGAGCCCTTCCCATTCATCTAGAGACAGTATATAAATTGTCATTTTTAGTAAAGACGTGAGTAGTAACCTTCATCACTGCCTTTAAAAATATTCTGAACAGAGGAATTTGTGAAACATGAAGTAAAAGCCTTGCAACTACTCTAGTGGACTCTGCATGATCACGTAAGTCAGCAAGCAGTTCAACTGAAATCAGTATGTCTGATTCATATTCACCAAACCTAATTTGAATAGCCAATTGTTTGAATGAAATGCCACTGAAATTACCATGATTGCTTTAGTATTTTTACAAAAAGATTAAGTTAGGGTTACAGTTTGAATTGGTTTAGGGTTGAAATTTTGATTTTTATTACTGTAGGGTTGCACTTATTTTTAGATTTTAGGGCTGGGTTTGGGGTCAAACAATTATGCTGTGGTTTAGAGTTGGGGTTAGGTTTAGGGTAGGGTATAAGTTGGGTTTAGGTTTGAGGTTACAGACTATGAGAGATGTGGTGACCTGTATGGGGGACTCAGATGGATTTGTATGACATGAGAAATACTGCAGTTATCTGCATTGTTCTATTTTATGCACTATCAATCACTGTGTTTTTAGACACAGTGGTTTTCATATTTTTTTTTGGAGTAATACACAGTTGTCTTAAATTAGTTTATTTTTTAAACTGATATCCTAGATCTAATGTGCGTCTTAACAGGTATTTCCAGAATGTTAAATGTATTTATCACATCAAAAGACAGCACAACAACCTAGTAACACAAATGATTTGCTAAACCAAAGAAAAACCTACCTGCTCTTTCTATAACAGAAAACATGTCTAGCCATCTACCATATTATCCTTAATTGTCTCCAGGCAATATCTCAGTTGTCTATTTTATTTTCCTACTTGGAGAAAAATACTGATAGCTAAATGGACTGGTTTAAAGAAATAGAATAGGTTACTTTAGGAATAAAAGTACAATGATCCTTCACTGATAATTTGTCATGGTAACAGACTGTACAGATTTCCCAGCAAGCCAAGGCCTGATACTTAAAATCTCTTTTCTCTGACGTGACTACCACTAATACTGATCCTTAAGACAATCCTTTTAGGTTGACAAATCAGTAAGTTTAAATGGATCTAAAGTTAACTTTTTTGCAATGACATCAAATCCCAGACAGTTTTTAAAGCAAATTTGTGGTCTGAGGTATAAGACTTCTTTAAGAAAACATTTAATAAGATCTGAGGAAATTTGAGGGTACAACAAAAAACAGATAAGGCAGCCAAATACAGCTACAAAACATCTATTTATTTTTATTAAGAGGTGAGCACTTTCTTGCAGGCATTCTGCACTTCATCAGACCATACAACAACTAAAACCAAACTATCTAAAAAATGCAATCAATAAATCAATAATTAAAACATCAACTTCAACAAATTAAAGGACAAGCATTTAACACAGGCTTTAAAGGTACACATCCATTCAGGCCTGGTGCTCTATGTGCTAGAAACCTAACTAACCATTTAGTCTCAGCCACTTCTAATTTATTATTAAAGTCTCCCCCTCTGTTATCTATATAAATCAACTGTAAAGCAGAGAAAATAAAATTATGTCTATTATTATTTCCCACATGTTTATACAATGCACTAGTGGGGTCCTTATTATGTATAACTCAAATGTTCTAAAATATGTTCTTTAAAAGGACGTATAGTCTTCCCTGCGTAGAAACACATACAATCTTTGCACCGGGGCAGATAAACCAAGTAAGAGGTAGTGCACTCTGCAAAACAACTTGGAATAAATTTATATCCATTTGTAGGGTGTACAAAAACTTTCTCATCTCAAATAAATCTACAAGCTCTACACCCCTACATGTGTATGTGCCCATCCTATCGGACACTTTAACATACTTACTATCACAGTTTCTATAACATAGTTGTCTTTTTAATGTTCGACTGTTCTTAAACTAAGTAAAGGAGAAGGCCCAACCAACCCCTTAATATCAGCATCAGTCATTAATACTGGTCAAGTCTTCCGAATAATACTATGTACCCTACTAATATCAATCGTATAAGTTAATACAACCCTATTCCTATTGGACCCAACAGGCCCTCTGTAATAATTATTGATAGCATTACTGGTCACTTGTCTAGCTGAATAAAAAGGCTTAGCTCTAGCCATACTTGCAACACTAAGATCACCCATATTTGAAGCAACTTCTTTATTGTAATAGCCCCTAGCCCTAAAATCATCCTGCAAATGACCCACAGACTGAACAAATGCCTCATCATCGGTATGTAGCCTAGACATTCTATATGCCCGGCTGTTTATCACATTACGAAAAATGTGGCCAGGATGCATTCTGGTCCAATGCAAAAGATTGTTTCTGCGATAGGGTTTTCTATATACCACAGTTTCCACACAACCTGTAGGTGTCTTACTGACCTGCACATCCAAAAAGTCTATCTTATCAAAAGCTACACATTTAGTAAAATTCAAATAAGTAGTAGTTACATTAAAATACATCATAAATTCCTCCAATTCACACATGAAACCTCCCTACAAAAGAAAGATGCAATCAACAAACCTTTTATATAACTTAATATATGGGCTAAACCTATTTGGACCAAGCACATATTCTTCTTCTCATTGTGCCATTTCAAGATTGGTGTAGCTACTGGCACAAGCCGTGCTCATAGCTACGCCAATCTACTGCCAATAAATACAATCATTAAACATAAAAATATTATTTTCAAGAATTCCAATAAAAAAGAAATCAACTCCAACATTTCTGATGAATAAGAACTATACTTCAATAACATCAACCTAATAGCACCTATACCCTCAGAATTAGATATAACTGTAAATAATGTCGACACATCTAAAATAACAAACCAAAATTCAGAAATATCCATATGACCCACTACTTCATACAAGCCCTTTAAAAAATGTTCAGTGTCCTTAAGCACAGATGAAATTTTATACATAACTGGCCCCAGTATACCGTGTACATAAATGAACAAGGGCTCAAGTCAACCATCCCTTACCGGACACTATAAGTCTAAATGTAGGCTTGTGGAGACCCTTATCAATTTTAGAGAGGTCATGAATATAGGGAATTAGTGGAAAATCAACAACAAATTAATTGTATAAATCATAATCAATCATTCTACACATAAGAGCATCATATAAATCAATTAACCATTCTATCAACATCTACCCGTGTAATGGCTGAAAATGCTGAATGATCATTTAACATTCCACTCATATTCTCATTATAAAACACCCTGTTAAGTATTACAACTGCTCTGCCCTTATCCGCCAGACAGATCTGTACAGAGTCATTGTTCTTCAATTCATTAAGCCCCCTTCTCCTATCAGGCTCTAAATTACAGAATCTCTTATTAAATTTAATACCATTCGACCTCAACAGGGCTACTTCACATAATTTAATAAAAGATTCAAGTGAAGGAATCAAAGTAGGGGAGAACTCACTCGGTTTCTTGAATCTAGCCCATCAACACTCGTATTAACATACATTTTACTTAACATTATATTCCTAGTAAAACACCGTAAGTCCAAAACAAAATCACTATAAACTAAAGAACTTGTGGGAATAAAGGACAAACCTTTATTTAAAAGTCTCTCTTGTGCTTGCGTTAAAGTCAATGATGATAAATTCACCACTAATGTCTGGTTACATCAATCAGCTTCATAAAAGCCTTTCTCGCTTGATCCGGTGACACATTCTTTCTTTTCCTCCCTTGGCTCCAAGACCGCCCCTCCCTAGGCATGTCTAAGCATTTGATGTTGACTGGAAATACAGGAAAAAGGTTAGAAGAACACATTGGTGCTGAAGTGTACTCTTTACATCTCGCCTCTAACTCATACTGTCATTCCGAACCATTCTTCAAACATGTAGAGGCACTTTCGGTAACAGAAACCGCATGACCCTCAGCCAGAGCCTCATTAGCAGTTACGACTGAATTGGGGGAGGGACCTTCACCACTCATATTTCTCTCTCCTTGTAGAGCCGCTGGTAGAGTGCTGTTAGTGTTTTCACGGGACCATACAAAAATATGCCCCTTCTTAAAGTCACTGTAATCCCTTTGCAGCTTATTCAATTTTTGCTTCCTTAATTTGAGGGTAGGCTGGCATGTGGGTCAAGATGACCGACAGATATACTGTGACCAAAAGATTAACATAATCCTCACTGGTACACATGATGCCGGTAGTCCAATTATCTATTTAAAGGTTAAGTGAAAGGTTCAGCAGAACTCTCCTCGGCCAATAATGAAAGCCTCTTCAAAGTGACCAATATAATTGCCTACTGAATGCCTCCTTGCCTCTCTTAGCCTATGACAACATGAAATAAAGAAATAAAATCACTGTTAAGAATCTATAAACTCACCATCCAGAAAACTTGACAATTTTGATGTTGTAGTGAATCAATGAGCTCTGATGCTGAATCAGCGGTGTTCTTTGAAGGGCATGTTCTACAGATGACAAAACATAGATTCATAGATTCGTACTAGGCTAACTGCCCTTGCGAGCCATTTTAAGCCTAGCCAATTATCCCCTGTGAGATTCAAACCCTGTACCTTGTGTTTGTAAGGCAAACACCTTAACCATTAGGCCATCCTCCCAACCCCTAGGAATAGTGTATTATGTTAGCCTTAGCCATTTTGGTGCAACCAGGCTAAAATTTGCCTTGTCTAACCTGCATGTAATTAACTCCTTGTATCCAAAGTGAACTACAGGACAGAAAAAGCATCAGGCTTATAGGAATGTATGTGTCACACTGCAGAGTAAAATATATTACATGGAGATAAATAATTGCAAAACACTTGAGGACCTTCCCATTCTTGTCTTTCTTTTCATCAGCCATGATGAGATAAATATTCTTCTGCTACTAGTATCAAGCAGACTGCTGTGTTGACCTGGAAGAATGGATAGCTTGAAGGTTTAAACTGTGGGCTGTCATCTAGTCCCAGATAAACACTGTCTCTCTTTCTCTGTACAGAGACTAAGTCATTGTTCCATTTTGTTTCTGCATTTGCCACAAAACTGTAGCACTCTGTGTCCTGATCTGTAATGTTTCTCACAGTGTGTTAGGTCTTAAAATTTACAGAACTAGAAATACTGTCCACATTTTCTTGCGGTCCATGTGTGGGAACTTCAACTTCTGAGACCAAGTTTCCTGTTCTGAGTAAAAATCTGTGAGCTCCCACATCAGGATCCAAAGGGTCTGTTGTGAGGAGCTCTGTGGATACTGGAAGGGAGAACAGCAAACCCACAGACAGTTTACAAAGTTAAGTTCACAATGCCGATTTCTGATAACCAGTGAAAGGATATTAATGTCTTTGTCTACAAGATCTATGGCTTGGTTCTAAAGATTTATCAGAAATTATAAGTTTTCCTCAGGTGTGAACTTGCATAAAGCAGTATCTATACACAAAAACACATGAACAATGAGTCCAGAAGTATTGAAATATACTTCCCTGGTGGAAAAACATCTTGAAGACTGTGGAACTGAAAACTGCCTTCAGAAACTGTATCCTCTGAGAAAACAATACTTACTTTAACCCATTAGTTTTTTTTTTAAAGCTCCTCCCATTCCCACTACAATGCCTACCATCTACCATGTACCAGTATTCTTCTGCTGCATACCTCTCAACTGTCTAGGTTTTCGCAGAATGTCCAGATTTTTGCCTCATATTTTTGGTCTGTTCCTCAAAATTTGTGGTTTTCTAGTAAATTGAGGATTGAAGTAATTAA
This sequence comes from Protopterus annectens, assembly GCF_019279795.1. Classification (NCBI taxonomy): domain Eukaryota; kingdom Metazoa; phylum Chordata; order Ceratodontiformes; family Protopteridae; genus Protopterus; species Protopterus annectens. The sequence continues at coordinate 171,597,233 of NC_056734.1, forward strand.
ATAAAGACAGACATTTGAGTTTCTGGGCATATTATCCTTCAGAAAATGCACACTAGTACAAAACCTGTTATTCTAGCAACTTTCTAAGTTTATAAGAGTGATGTTTAAACTCTTCCCATTATTTTGGCACTGTCCAGATTTCTTGTTTTAAGAGTTTGAGAGGTATGTCCCTGTGGGCTTCTCAGCTAGGAAGAAAGGGGACTGGGTTTTGAAAAGCTGACTTTGTTCTCTCCAATGCACTGCCTTGACTTTTGAAGTACTCTCATTTTGAAAGACTTGCTGTAGTGATGTAGGGTAATCTGCCTCTGCAAAGGCAGTTATTTTATTTATTTTCATTTAATTCAATGATTTATTTAACTAGATAAGCTGACTAGTTTGAGCGCTGCCTTCAGCAATAAATCACAAAAACACAATTTTATAAATGCATGCATAAATAAGAGTGCATAAACTTTTCTACAGAGATTATATCACAGTTAGATACAACTACAGATTATGTATTAATGCTATTAATGCAAATACGTTTCAGGTATAAATATTACATTTGTAATTATGGAAGATTAGTATACAAAAGCAATAATAAATGCACAGGTCCAAAAGCTATAATTTAAATAAAATTAGATTTGAAACCCATGGGTCACTGGGTGTTTAAAAACTGGAGTCAGACATCTGAGAAGAGCAAAGGAGATGGGGAAAGACTAAACAAGAAGTAAACTGGAAATGAAAGTGTTCCACTTGGAAATGAAGGTATTCCCTGCTAGACAAATAGGAATCTTAGGTGAGCATCTCTCAAAAGCTAAAGAGGACATCTAAACCCAATATCTCAACAATGGAAGATTTACAGGGTTATTGTCTTGAACTTTCTCGGTGAAGCAAATTAAATGAAGACTGAAAATTCCAGGACAGGGCTCTAATTCTTGCCCATTTTTGGAACTACAAAATGTTTGCACTAAATCCTGTTTGCTTTTGATGACTAGGAAAGCAGTAAATTACACCTTTATTTAACAAATGGAAGGATAGTTCCACAGCTAAGCAAAAGTGATATAAAGGAGTTTGAGAAATCAATCCTAAGAAGAATATTGCATACATTCCATTGTATAACATTTAGGAATCACCATCCAAATTATTTCATTTTAAATAATATATTTGGTACTTTTCCGTTAAAGCCCTACCACTTTGCGCTGCTGTGAAGTGAAGCCATACCTCGTGCTGTTACATTTCCAAGGATTCATACACTGTTGAATAACTGAATAGAATGTTGGTCAATGTAAACATTTTGGTAATGTCTAGTCTGTCATATATGTCAGCCACTTGGTGTATTAAAGCCCTACCACTTCGCTCTGTTGTGATACATCTTCTACACATTGCTTAGTATTTATTTTGCTGATATAACACCTACAAGTGTTCGTGCTGCCAGTATTTCAGTTTGTATGTCACTAATACATCTGTAACACTGTCATATAAGTTTCTGTTGTCCTGTTAGGTGTACAGTAAGGTGTTGTCATACCACAAACAGCTGAATCCACCGTTAAACCCCTACCACTTGTGGACCAGCTACGTTTACTTTGTTTTTTTTCACGTACAGGTTAATTCCCAGCTATTTCTCCTTAGGAGGGGCTCTGACCGCCGATCTCATCTTACTAGTTTGCAGACAGCAGGGCCCATTGATTGGGTAAAGTACACATACAAAAATAGTCATACTGAACCTGCTGCCCAATGAGTCTGGTAGACACGTCGGGCTACAGCTACGCCACCAATAAAATGTCGCCTATTACTTCACCCTTGCATGAAGTAGCTAATTCAAGTCTGTGCAGCGGGAAGAACTGGTAGGGGTTTAACGGAAAAGTACCAAAGATTGCTACATTGAGAGAAAATGGTGAAATCTCTATCTCTGATTAAAAGTATTGTAAGTGAGGGAAAATTAAGAGTATGTATATGATGTTTGCTTTCTCTGCTGCTTGAACTGTGCATGGAGTCTCCAGGAAGATTTCTCTTAAAAGGGGGACTTTTCCAGTTATAGTAACAAATCACATGTTGGTTTATCAAAAAGATCATCTTTAAAAGTTAATACATCTAGTACACCATGTTTAGCAGTATCATTTTAAGGCAGATATCTCAATCAAGCATGCCTTCTGTTGGGAATACTATTACAGCAGCTCTCACAGAAATATCTAATTTATCACAAGAACACTGACTCATGTGAACTGTCACTCTGTCGACAGTAGAAATCAGTTTCCCTACAAAGTCATTAACCAATCCATCTGACAGTAGCTCCAGAGTGTCAAAGGTCAGATCTAAAATAGTTATGTGTAAGTGGAACAGACGAGTCAGGCTATAGATTCTAAACAGTTGATCAGGGTGGATCAGAGTAGTCTAGCCAAAGCAATGCCTACCATGTTACCCCTTTTCATAAATGTTTAAGAGACAAGCTAGAACATGTTGATCCTTTTCATAATGTCTTAAGGGGCCTGGTCAGGGGTGTATTATTAATAGTAATTAAAAGAATAGCTGCTTTATATACTTTCTTATCAAACCTGACTATGGCTTAATTTTCTTTGAAAGGGAAACAATAAGTAAAACCTTATTTTTTCCTCAAAATATTCTGAGCAAAGTTACAATTAATGGATCTGCTTTCAAATTAAAGTAAAAGTTAGGCCTTTTGTTACTTGTTCAATAGAATTTAGTATTTTTAAATAAAGGTCCTTGATATTCAGGGCTCAGCTAAATTATAAACCTCTTGAATAGGAGGAACTAATAGGGCCACTATCTCATGTTGTTGATACATCCTCAGTAAATGACAAGTCTTCTGAGAAAGGGAAAGACAATATCACTTTCCCAGTCATAAAGATTCAGCTATAAAATTAGTTACTGGAAGGCATATACTCTTTGAATTTTACCCATGTGAATTCTGGAAAGGTCCTTGAGATTTGCAGAACCACATTTTCTTACCGCCTTTCTGCTTCCTAGAGAAGTTCCATTGAGAAGTAGGAAACTTGATCCCTATGGCAGACAGGGTCTTTCCATCTTTTTCACTCTGGGTGTGCATATCCTTTACTGATGGCCCAAACAAGGAAGTGCTATCGAATGGGGAGTTAATAAAGGATGTTTTAAAAGGCTGCACAAAATCACACAGTTCCATCCAGGCATCTCTCCTTATGGCGATACCTGAACCAGCTGCTCATAGGTTCATAGGTTGGTACTAGGCTATCGGCCCTAGGGCCTATACAAGCCTAGCCATAACAATTCCCTGGCTATTTCTTCCCACACTATTTACTTCTCTGGACACCTATCTAGACTGATGTGATCCCCGGAGTGAATTTCCTTTCTCCTATCCAATCATCAAGGTTCCTTTTGAAGAGGGCCAAAGACACGCTCTGCTTGACATGTATGGGCAGTCTATTCCAGAGTCTGGGGAGTCTCTGGGTCAGGAACCTATCCCTCCAGCATGTTTTGTTTATTGTGATGACAAGGTTTAGATCCCTGGAGCGTGTGGCTCTGAGGGATTGCGATTTCTTTAAGTGTAGCATGTCCAACAGCTCTGGGTTTGACATGGCCTTGTATGTTAAGCAGAGATCACCTCTGAGAAGACGATATGCAACAGATTATAGCTGGAGTTTTTTAAGTTGATAAGCATAGGGCATCTGCTTTAGGCCTGTGATTCTTTTAGTGAGGTATTTCTGCGGCCTTTCCAGTTGTTGCAGATGTCTTGAGAGGTACATACCAAATGGGGCGTTGTATTCTATAATGGGTCTAATGAGGGATGAGTACAGTGGAACAATGACCTCCTTTTTTCTGGATGAAAAGCCTTTAGTGATGAGATGTGCCACATAGAAGGATTTCCTGACTGTTGTGGCGATGTGGTTATCGAAGGTTAGACCACTGTCCACCTGTGTCCCTAAGTCTCTTATTACACTTTCGGTGTTTAGTGTACTGCCACCTATGTGGTAATTCATGGGTACATGTTTCTTCCCAAAGGGAATAACTATACATTTCTTGGCACTGAGCTTGAGCCCATGGGTCTGGCACCAATCATCTGCTTCTGTAAGGCCCTTCTGTAGAGTATCCACATCATTTGGGGATACAATAATGGCTCCCAGTTTGCAGTCATCTGTGAACTTTGTTAGCCAGAGTCCCTTAGTGTTGGCCTGTACTTCAGAGAAGTAGATGCCAAACAAGAGCGGTCCACGGACTGAACCCTGAGGTACTCCACTTGTCTGGAGCTGGATTTGGAGTCGGCTACTTTTACAGTGTAGGTTCTGTCATTGTGGACCACCTTACCCTCGTCCATGGCTCTGGAGACTAATTCAAAGAAGTCAATCAGGTTCAGGAGACAAGATCAGCCCTTCATGAACCCAAACTGGGTGGGGTCCAGTTTCTGAAGGTTACCAATATCTTTGTTTATAAGTTCCATGATAATACGTTCCATGGCCTTGCAGATCAGGCTCGTTAGACTGATGGGGCGGTAGTTCCCGGTATCCAAGGTAGATCTCCCCTTGTGGAGTGGGATAACTGTAGCTGTGCACCACTCAGTGGGCACAAAGCGAGAGGTGAGGCTATGATTAAACATGACACTTAGGTGAGGTGCCAGTTCATTTTGTAGTTCATGAGATACCTTCAGCTGTATGATACATTAACCTCATTGATAAGTTTGATAGGGTTAAAGAGTGGCCAGTTGGGGATATTCATTTGAAATACACAGCAGACATGGATTCTGAGGGAGTATTTGAAAGTTCCCTAGTCAAATCTCTCTGAAGTCTAGTAAAATGCATCAAGTAGTTCAGTGACCTCAGGGCAAAGGTAGATGAGGCAAACACTCACTTTCCTTATCTGTTCAATGCTCCAGACTTTTGGTTAAGCAGACAGACAGTAGGCCACTGTTCTGCTAGCACTTTCTTAGTAGCTCCCACCACTATCATAGCATAAATTGAACTCCTTTGCTCCAGTGGGGTCTGTCTGCAGATGGTGCCAAAATCTTGTCAGGGTAGTTGAGGATGGGTTCAACAGTATCTGGCTTCTTTCATGCCCAGTGGGAAACCAGGTTAATTAGTTCATCCACCGGGGGAGGGGTGACCCAAGATGAGCTCGAAACAAAAGCTTCCAAGAACACTGATTCTTTGGGAGAAGGAGTTTGGGATGACCAATCACCTTTCTGTTTAAGAATCTCTAGAATATCTCCAAAGGAGATTTCATCCATTGGTGATCTGGGAGATCCTTCTCCTTCATCAAAATCAGTGTCTTCCATGAGAAACTCCAATGGGGAGTCTGTGTCTCCTTTTATACATCCTCTTCGAGAGCACCACTTCCATGGGATGTTCAAGAGAGGTGTCCGAAGAGAAGGAAAGTTCCTCTACTGGAAATGCCTGGAGGCCCATTGGAACTGGCTGCCCCTGTGGAATATGCCTGACTAATTCAGAGCTCGGAAACAAAGGGCGCAAAGTGGTAAGATCTAAAATATGAGAAAATGATTCTCTCTGGACAGAAAAAGCCCTTTCCTCCACCCTGAAGGCTGAGGGCCCAGGAAAAGCCCCAATCTGCTCCCTCAGAGCCAAAGTTTCTGAGGAAAGTAGATCACAGCCACCCCTGAATCTGAGCCTCAAGCAGAGAATCAGATCTGAACTGTCTAAGATCGACACTCCAAGGGTAAGAGATGGATCCAACAACACTGGAGCCAAACCCACCCCCTCAGATCTGACACCAACACTTCAGCTCCAAGACCCATTCTGATCCAAGGGTATCAGAACATACCCCATCAGGAAAATAGCTGGAGTGGAGGAGGAAACATTCCTCGGATCCAATGCCAAACCTCAAAGGGATTTCTGATCCTGGGGCTCCTAAACAAAGGATCAGATCAGAGAAGGAGATAGAATGGATTTTGAGTGTGCTCTCATGGGTCCTGTAGGGGACAGAGCTGGCAAGACCCCATCTGGAGCTGAGCCATGAGAAATTTTCACATCATCCTATCCACATCTGCTTCTAATAACGTTCTGAAGGACCTAGAACACATTGTAGAAGGGGTATGGAATGTTTCTTCAGAGTCTGAAACAACTGTGCAGTCAAGAAGGACAAAGTGGGCTTTACTATGTAGCCAGAAATACGGCTCCTACAAAATGTACTTGACTTTGGATCCAAAGACTTAGGCTCTAGCACTGATATCACTGGTGAAGGAGAAATAACTATCGAAGCCAAAACCTTCAGATCTGAGGGTAGGCTAAGAGACTTAGGATCCAAAGATGCCAGACCCATAATTTTTCTTACTTTTCCGTAGGCTCCAATGAAGACCTGGAGGACTTCGGTGAAGACCTTTTCTTGTGCTCCAAAGAAACTACTTTGCTGGATTTTGAAGGGTTTTGAGTCTCGGAAGATGAAGTAGCAGGAAGTAAACCTTTCAATATAAGCTTATTACAGTTTTCAGCCAAAGGCCTGGGACTGAGAGTAGAGCAGACTATACAGGCTGAATTAAAATGGTCAGGACCAAGGCAGTAAATGTACTCCTTGTGGGCATCTGAGTTTGGGATCTTAGGCCCACAAGAAGTGTATTTTGTAAAACATGTAGGCTTGTCAGGTATGGTAACTAGAAAAAACTAGCAGATAAACTAAATACAATTCAACAACAATAAAGAATGTTTTTAAACAGAGAAGAATATAGAAGACAAAGTTACCATATTACAATGGTAATAACTAGAAATATCTTCTCAAAAATTAGGTAAAGAAAAAGTACCAACAATGTTACGAAAGACCAATTAAAAATTAGTAGACAAAAGTTTAATAGAAAAGATCAAGATATCCCTAATGCCAGGGAAAGTTAAGAGGGAAGTAATAAGAAAAAAATATTTAAGATTTATAACAAAGATTTATAAATGTTTTAGTAGAAAACATATAAAAGAAAACTTCCTCACATATGCTCAAGAGCAGAACCTACGTCTAACCACAATGGCGGCAGACGAGATCTGAAGCAATAGAGATGGAGTGGGACATTATGGGTAGAGGAAAGACCTTGAGAGTTGGATCTGAAGTCTATAGTATGCATCCAAGTCAGATCCGATGATCGCATCTGTAACCCATAAGTTTAAGAAAGCACTGGCACTTGGTCTGACAAATGGTCTTAGACAGCAGTGTTTGTTCAAGGATATCCAAGTTGTGCCCGTATAGGAGAATAAGGTGAGAAGAAATGCAGTGTTCTCTAGGGATGGTTACCATCTAGGAGTTTATGATAATAAAATTCTAGATAGTCATTTGACAGAAGTTGTGATTACTTTTTTAGGAGGTCTAACCTAGTAATTACAAATGTTCCTTTTAATCAAGAAATCTAACTTGCCTGTTGATCAATGCAAGAAGTATAAATAGTAACACAGTGGATTTTGTCTGCATGTTGGGAATAATTTATATGATGTAATCTGTGTAACAGAGACATGGTATAATAATACAAACCCACATACAGAGTTCAAAGGTTACATAGCTTTTCACAAGCACAAAAGAAATATGACAGGTGGTGGTGTGTACGTACACATAAAGGAAGGTAGAGCTGGAGAGAAATAACAGCTGCATCCAGTTAGGTAGGAAATTAGTTTCTTTTGCAGTTTTGTATAACGCCCCCCCAGCACACTCACATTACACTAAAATGGAAAATGGAAAAAAATTGTTTGAAATATCCAATTGTTTAGACAAAAAGGTTTCACTTAGTGGTATGGGACTTAAATGCTCTATTCATTAACCTAGAAATGACAAATTCAGATTCTACAACAGGGGACAAGCTGCCTACTAATAGAACATAAAAGAATGTGTGTGAACCCACTCATGGTACACATATTCTCAATATAATTCTAATAAAAAATAAATCAGTCTTTGTCACTAAATGCACAGTGGTTCCAAACTTGGACAAATCTCATCATACGGGACTAAAAATGCATTTCTCTCAAAAACATTGCTAGCTAAGGAGCACAGCTGTCAGACAACTAGGAAGTTTTACCAGGGTAGTTATAATGAAATATAGAAAAAGATAACTAATTGGCACTGGAAAATCATTATGAGAGGAAGGAAATTTTTGAAATGTGTGAAATATTCTATGAATTCTTAAAAGATTCATTCAATTTCTGAAAACAATCTTAAGGAGCAGGATTCCCCAGTGGTGATACTCATACAAGTACTATAACAAGAAAAAATACTTCTGGAAACTATATAATCACACACCTACCCTGAGAACAATCACAAACTGATGAAGGCAACCCGCAAACTAAAAAAAAAAAAAAAAAAAAAAAAAAAGGGTGAAGACAAGAGTCATAGGTCACAGTATGAAAAGAAACCTGTAGTACATTCATTGGGTAACTATAGGGCTTTTTTTTCAGGCATGCACATTAGTTCGAGGGTGATCATTCTGGTGATATAAAAATTACACTGAATGACTTTGTGATATTTTGAAGAGGTACTTATGGGAGTCCAGCACCCTGTAAAACCTGTCTGGTTTTTGAGGGGCTGGGGGAAGAGAGTCTGGATTTAAAGAATAACCCATAAAAAACATCCGCCACAACCTCCAACACAGGAGGAATAGCCAAAGGCTTGTATTCTAGCAGGCTGAGGAACTCCCTAACCCTCTTTTTAGATTGTGGGTATTCCTGGGCCTCCCACTGGAAATGTTCCCTCATGGCATGGAGAGTTTCCCCAAAAGCGATGTCCTCAAGGGGCGAAGCTGAAGCCAGATTCTGTTCAGAATCTGAATCTTCAAAAGAAGCAAAGAAGGGTCCCTCCTCAAAGACAGACTCCTTCTGGTCAGAATCCTCATCAGAATCAGAAGGCTCAGAGAAAACTTCAGGGGTAGGATCCCTCTTCCTTTTCCCTGGGGAAGACTCTAAAGGGGATTGTCTAACTCTGACTATAGAAATAAGGTCCTCAGCTAACCTTAACAGGTCTTGCTAATATCTCTGTGTATGGCAGCCACTAGGCCTAGGCATAGGGCCTGAAGCAGAACCTTTCTTAGAGGTAGCTCTTGCCTTGGGCTTAGGTATGTCCACAATCCTGATGCCAGTCTCTCTGGAAGAATGAACCAATGCTGTCTGACGCTGCAGAGGGATGAAATCAGAAAAAGGTCACTTGTCAGAAGCTGAGGTTTGCTGAGTGACCCTAGACCCGACCTATGAACTAAAAAGTTAAGGCCTGAGCAGAAATTGAAGGACCTGACGGCATGTCAAATTCCAGACAGGTCTCGACAGAGGCCTGTGCCACCACTTCAGTCACAGAAGGTGGCTGTGAAAGAGTCTCACCTTCCTCAGCGATAATGAGCCTTGGGGGACTGGCAGACAAAGACAGATTGTCATCTGAGACCCTAAGCTTGGGTTCTTTTCCTTATCTTTCCTACACTTGGGCAGCTCAACCTTCGGACAACTGGCAGATGCCATCAGACGATGCAAAGAGGATGGGAGATTAAGATGCCTAACTAAGATCTCAACCCTACGCCTGATAGCCCTAGAGTTGAAAACTGAGAAGAAACAACAATTAGGAATATTGTGATCAGGGCCTAGACAGGTGACATACAGTGAATGGAGGTCTCGGTGTGGGATTTGCTTACCACAGCTGAGACAATTGTTAAATTTGTCTGACATGGGTTAAAGCAAGAAAAAGAGTTCGGCAACAGGATACTTAGCTTTCAGGTGACTTCTCTCTGATGTGGACTGAACGATGTACTCAAATACTGCTTTGAGCTCTGATGGCAAGAAAAGACTGATATCATGGCGTCGGTTGGCTCTGTATATACTCAAGCATACTGACATCAGATAAGACGTCTGCCAGCCTAGAAAGGAAGGAGATTTTTACTCTGGTAGTCAGGTGGGCGACGGGCTTACAAAGCAGGAAATCCCACTAGTCAAAACTGCAACAGTGAAAAAATGAAGAGCATCTAATGTTGTGACGGAAGCAGGTAAGAGCCTGACACCTTACCCTCTTACCTTACTAGAATCAGACGAGATGGTTGCGAAAGCCACAACGATCAATGCTGCAACAAGTTCAGATGACCTGAATGAGTGCTTTCTTTTGAGAATACTAAGTAAAATGATACACTGTCTAGTTGATTTACTTCAAGACACTCTAAGTAATGGTTTTGTGCCTGATAGATGGAAAAAGGTGATTGTCATCCCAATATCTGAAGGTAATAACTCCACTTCATTAGTTGGTTATCATCCAATATGTTTAACAAGTATTATTGGAAAGGTCTATGAGAGAACCATCCTATCAATATTTTCCAAAACTACTAACAGTTAGTTGATCTTGCACAACATGAGTGTACATCTGGTAGAGCTTGTCTAAGCACTTAAGTAGCGTTCTATTCAAGAGTGGTAGACTCGGTGGAAAAAAACTTGCCAACAAATGTAATCTATTTTCATTTATCCAAAGCTTTTGACTCCTTGATACACTGGAAGATACTAGAAGTATGATAGGGTATATAATATGGGAAAATCATGGCTGAATGATAGAATATATAACAAATGAGAGTCGAAGATGAATACACTGAGGAAGTAACTGTTAAAACGGGTTCTGTGTCCGGGTGTTCATTTGTTTAATGTGCTCATGACCACCTCTTCCTCTGTTAGAAATGTTTGGACTGCAAAATATGCAGCTGACATTAAAACTGGGACTATGGTAAAGAATTTTGATGATCTGATGTGGACAGCTTGTATAACTGTTCTGTAAACATTAACTCTAGTGTTTAACCCTAAGACATTTAATGTACTAAATGTTGTAAAATTAATCACAGGTAAGCTATGCAATACATCATGTAATAATTAACACAGTGCCTTCAGTCAGGGATCTTGGCATAACAGTGGATGAGAACCAAGTTCACTGATCATGTGCTACATATTGCACGTTGCTGTTATGGGAGCATGAAAAATATCTTTAGAACACTTATTAGCAGATGACATTAAGGCACTGACGCCACTGTATATTACCCTCATAATATCCTGTATTGAATACAACTGGCCTGCAAATACAATACAACTTGCATATGAAATTGGAAAGAATTAAACAAACTTTTACAAGATCAATGTCATGCCTGTAGGGAAGGGGCTAAAAAGACAGGTTAAGGGCCCTAAGGAAAGGAGATGCTATTACGATATTTACATTTCAAAATTATGATAACTTTGCATCTGTTTACAGCATAACATCTACAGAACATAATGTAAACATTAGAAATAACAATTGTATGGTCCACTTGAAAGTAGCATCTTCTTTATAAAAAAAACCAATATTTTCACTTATACAGGCAAAAATGTATGGAATTCAATATCATTAAACAAAAGGTCTGCACCTGCTTTCACTATATTCAAGCAGGAGTTGGACAGCTGAGTTGATTAACTTGTTTTTAAAACCTAGCTATTTGGTGGCAAACCTCCTGATGGCAATATTCATGGCCATGAGTTGCCTTAACTATAGCACTGAACACTGAACATCTTTCTTTAGCTGTTAGTGATTTCACTAGGAAGGGAGTGGTTGAGTTGCCATCAATTGGAACAGATTTGCTAATTTTATGGTTTATTCTTGAGAAGCTGACTCTCACCAGGATAGTTATCAAAAATGAATAAGATTCCTTTTTACCTATACCATCTAGCAATAATGGACTAAATTTATCCCGCAAAAATAAAATTTAAGCACTGAATACCATTATAAGGTCATGGCATACACTCCAGAGAACACAGTATGTGTCCAAATCCATAGGTTTGTTATCACAACAATGGTGCAAAAACACTTCAGCCTTGACTTCCTTTCAGACTGATTTCCTTAGTTTAGTAAAAGCATAGCCAAAGTCTGCCAGCAGCAAGCTGGGAATGAATGTTACTACAGCTGTGTGTTTGTTTGTTTTAAAACATACTGTCATTCTTATGCAACAACTATTTGCATTTATTTCTGGATGGCCCACCAAAATGATCCTGAACCATCTATCAAACGGCATGTAACTACTGCTTTTCAAGTGACAGTATACAAATATTACCAATTATACAACTGCTCGTTGCTATTCAAACATGAACTCACTGATTCAACTGCCCATCCAGTGTGCCAGTTGTAAATCGAGCATATAACTATACAAAGAAGTACTGCCACTGAAGCACAGTTGAGAGACTAGACTTTCTATTGGCATATGCTTAGAGGACAGAGCTAAATATGAGAAAAGTCAAGTACATTCTGAAAAAGAAAGAATCAGAAAAGTACCCGATTTTCCTTGTATTTCCCTTGGAAATAAAAAAGTACAATGGAGATTCTATTTCCTCTCTTCCTTCTCCTGCACTGGGCTCATAGCTGGCCTTAGGCATAGGCCAACTAGGCGTCTGTCTAGGGCATTGCTCTAGCAGGAGCGCTTTTCCAGTAATCTGGATGATGTAGATAGATCAGGATGGGAGCACCAGGTGGTGAAGGGGGTGCTGTGGAGCCCTTTTGCCTAGGGCACCAGCTGACAAAAGGCTGGCCCTGTCTGCACTGATGTACAACTGTTGGAATGTAAATCCCATACACGTGCACAGCACATCAGTAAACAAGGAAAAATGCAGGGGAACACAACAGCCCCCTTAAACCAAAACATTATTTAAAAAAGTCAGCATTTTTTTTCTTAAATAACACCTTTGTATAACAGCAATAATCCACCCCTGTTTGTGGGTCTATCAGGATGTATCCTCATTTACATGGCTAAATACCCATGCACACTCATGGATTATTGTTTAATCATGCATATGTTTTACTTTGTAAGGGAGCTAGAATCCACTTAACTTCTACTTTACACAAATAACAGCTTTGGTTATTATTGCAAGATAGGGGTTGATAACTTCCATTTTATACAAATAACAGGTTTGGTTACTACTGTATGAAGGGGTTAATAACTTGTACTTTACACAAATACGGGTTTGGTTATTATTGTATGAAGGGGTTAATAACTTCCATTTTACACAAACAACAGGTTTGGTTATTACTGAATGAAAGGAGTTAATAACTTGTACCACCCAAATAACAGGTTTGGTTATTACTGTATGAAGGGGTTAACAACTTCCATTTTACACAAATAACAGGTTTGGTTATTACTATATGAAGGACGTTAATAACTTATCCACACCCCCACCAGGGGCAACAAAATGCTAGATCTAGTAATTACCAACATGAGTGACCGGTGTTCCACACCTGAAGTCAACTCCTCATTGGTCCGATCCGACCATAAGCTAATTACCCTAGATATCCACATCCTGCCCCCACCCCCCCACCCCCATTAAGGAAACCACGGTAAAAAATTTCTCCAAAGCCAACTTCATGCTTCTTAAGACAGAAGTGGTGAACTTCATGACACCCATGCAGATGGACAATACAGTTATGACTACTGAATCCTACACAATTGCACTTTATAAGCATTTACATGAGTGCATGGATCGTGCTATCCCTAACAGAACCAAGATGCTATCCTCCAAAAAAAGGAAGCCGATCTGGTGGTCCCCTGCCATAAACAAACTGTACAACAGAAGGAAGAAACTGTTGCAAAAGAGAGTAAAATCCCATGAGTGGAGGAGCTCCCTGGTCAGCCTCAGTAAGAAGCTGCGATCCCTGATAAAATCCTCCAAAGCTAGTTACGAAAACAAAATCGCCACTGATTCTAAAGACAACCACAAAGCATTCTATAGTTATGTCAAGAATCTCAATGGCAACACTCAGATCTCCTCTGAGTTACAGCACAATGGCACTAAATATACAGACCCAACTGATATTGCCAACATCCTGGCAGATAGGTTCAGTGCTAACTTTACCCCCCTCTCACCCCCTAAAGAGCCCATCTCTATACTGGAAGAATGCAAAGTTCCTGTAATCACGGCTGCACAGGTAAAAATACACTCTCCAAAGCCAAGAACACAGCCTCCATGGGACCAGACAACAATCCAGGCTGCGTTCTACATAAACTACAGAACGAACTGGCACCCCACCGAAGTACCATGTTCAATCATATAGCCTCACCTCAGGCTTTGTGCCTGCTGAATGGCACACAGCAACGGTTATCCCACTCCTCAAGGGGGGAGCCACCATGGACCCCGGGAACTACCGCCCCATTAGCCTGACGAGCCTGGTCTGCAAGGCCATGGAACGTATCATCATGGAACTTATAAACAAAGACATCAGTAATCTCCAAACTCTGGACCCCACCCAGTTTGGGTTTGTAAAAGGCAGATCATGTCTCCTAAACCTGATAGACTTCTTTGAAGCAGTCACCAAAGCCGTAGACAAGGGTAAGGTGGTTCACACAGCCTACCTAGATCTTGCCAAGGCTTTCGACACCATTTCCCACTCTGGAATTATAGATAAACTCACTAAACTACGTATAAATCCCTATGTCACAAGATGGGTTGCCAACTGGCTCACTGACAGAACCCACACTGTGAAAGTAGCAGACTCCAAATCCGACTTCAGACCAGTGACAAGTGGAGTACCACAGAGTTCAGTCCTGGGACCCCTCCTGTTTGGTATCTACTTCTCGGAAGTACAGGCTAACACAGAAAGTCTTTGGCTAACAAAGTTTGCAGATGACTGCAAACTAGGAGCCATAATCAAAACTCCTAACGATGTGGACATCCTACAAAAGGGCCTCACTGAGACAGATGCCTGGTGTCAAAGCCATGGCCTCAAGCTCAATGCCAAAAAGTGCACTGTCATCCCCTTTGGTAACAACTCTGTACCCATGAACTACAACATAGGTGGTAGTATACTTAACACCGAAAGTGTGATAAGAGACCTTGGGACACAGGTGGACAGTAGTCTCTCCTTTGATAATCACATTGCCACAGTAGTCAGGAAATCCTTCTATGTGGCACACCTCATCACAAAAGGTTTCTCATCCAGAAAAAAGAGGTCATTGTTCCCCTCTACTCATCACTCATTAGACCCATTATAGAGTACAACACCCCTTTTGGTATGTACCTCACAAGACATCTACAACAACTGGAAAGGCAGCAGAAATACCTCACAAAGAGGATTACCGGCCTCAAACAGATGCCCTCATGAACCGTCTCAAAAAACTCCAGCTTTACTCCGTCGCATATCGTCTACTCAGAGGTGATCTCTGCCCAACATACAAAGCTATGTCAAACCCGGAGCTGTTGGACATGCTCCACTTAAAGAAATCCCAATCCCTTCGAGCTACACGCTCTAGGGACCTAAACCTTGTCACCACAATAAACAGAACATGCCGGAGGGATAGATTCCTGTCCCAGAGACTTCCCATACTCTGGAATAAACTACCTATCTATATCAAACAAAGCTCCTCATTAGCACTCTTCAAGAAAAATCTTGATGATTGGATGGGAAATAGGAAATTTACCCCGGGAATCACCTCTCTGGCTCTGCTCGACAGTGGCACAGGAAAATAATTTTCTTGGGTGGCAAAAGCTAGGGTACCTTTTTGGCTGGGCTTGTATAGGCCTCAGGGCCGATAGCCTAGTACCTACCTATGAACCTATGAACAAATACCAGGTTTGGTTATTACTGTATGAAGGGAGTTAATAATTTGTACTTTACACAAATAACAGGTTTGGTTATTACTGTATGAAGCAGGTTAATAACTTCTACTTTACACACATAACAGGTTTGGTTATTACTGTATGAAGGGGGTTAACTTCCATTTTATACAAACAACAGGTTTGGTTATTACTGTATGAAGCAGGTTAATAACTTGTACTTTACACAAATAGGTTTGGTTATTACTGTATGAAGGAGGTTAATAACTTCAATTTTAAACAAATCATAGGTTTGGTTATTACTGTATGAAGCGGGTTAATGAGGTTCTAGTACCATTACTTTCACATGTGTCAGTAGAATTATACTGTAAATGACTGATCAAGCAGCACTGTAATCCACCTATATTCAGACTGCATACAGCAGGGCATACAGAAGAAATAGTGGTTCTATTATATGAATAATGATGAAGGCAACACACTGCAAACAAAAAACAAAAAATGAATGACTATAACTGTGACTGAATACAGGCTAGATAATGCAAATGGTAATAACACTAAGAATGGAAGGGAATACAATGTAGAAAAAAGCCAATATAAAACTGAAGACAAGACGATAAAATGTGAAACATTAATTTAAAAAAATTACATACAGTGATATTTTAATTCAGGTGCTACAGTTAATGTATGGATGTTTTCACCATCTGTACAAATGTCATTAATTCTGAGAATGGAAGCAAAGCCATGTTGTAAACAATGATCCACCCACTAGCGTCTGCCTTCATCACTATAAACTCATTCCCTTGAAAAAGAACCAGTAAATCAACATTCCCAAGGGTTTAGAGAAACTGTTTGCTTTCACTTTCTTGAACAAAACTATGGCTGTTTGCTTTTCTGCGATTCGCTGTGGAAGTTCGTTTTGTTTCTCTTGCTGATAACGAGTTAGCAAATTTAAAAACATACACACTACAGAAAAGATTTCACATCCATCCATCCACAATCCATTTTTCCCAATTTTGCACATGGGGTCTGGGTATCACTTCAACAGTGATAATCCTCTAGAGCCAAGGTTTACACCACTGGGTGGCTAGCCCTGCTGAGGTAGTTCATTCACATCACACTCAGACCTATGGTCAATTTAGAGTGTCCACTCCACCTACTGCATATCTTTGGAATGTGGAGGGAAACTGGAGCACCTGGAGGAAATGCATGCAAACACAGGGTGGATATGCAGACTCCACACAGAAGGCACCGCATCCAAGGATTGAACCGGGAAACCTCTTGCTGTGAGGCGACAATGATCCACTGTGCCACTGTGCGGCCCAAGTTTCCTTAATACATTTATAATAAATATATAAACATTATATATGTATTCAAAACAACAAAGCAAATCTCATTAGATCTATAGATGTCCACTTCATACCACTGAAAATTAAATAAAAAGATGCCAAGAGCAACAGTGTAATATGAGCAGTGACAGAGCAGTATTACACTACTGCTCGTGTGTGTGTGTGTGTGTGTGTGTGTGTGTGTGTGTGTGTGTGTGTGTGTGTGTGTGTAGGCATGCGTACATGTCTGTGAGGGAGGGACAAAGCCTGTAAAAACTCCACTGTATGCAAATTACAGCAATAAGTCATGCTGCATAAACTGACATGTGAATAAACAAAAAAAAGAAGTTATGTCTTACCATAACGTTCCATCTGCATTGTTTATCCTCGTTCAGACATTATTTGTGGGTAGTCGGTTCTGACCTTGGAACCGTGCCGGCTGTCTTCCAAGCTCGCGCCAGCCACAAACTCTCAAGCTAAACTCTTACCCAGAATTCCCCTGTCCCTGTTGCCTCAGATTGAATTTGCAAGTCAAACGAAGGTAGAGGCTACCTCTGGTCAAATGACCTAACGGAACCGGATGGTGAGATCCACTATAAGCCTCAGGAGGGGGAAGGAGGAAGGGTTGTAATGACTGAACGAGGATCAACAATACAGATGGAACATTATGGTAAGACATAACTTCTTTATCTGATATTTTTAATCCTCGTTCATTCCTTACGTGTGGGACAGAGTTCCCAGCTACCTTTATTCTTGGGAGGCTCTCATGGAAGGACATTCCTGAGCACCACTAAACCAAAAGACACTCTTCCTCTGGAGGCCAAATCCAATTTGTAATGGGTTGATGAAGGTATGAGGTCTAGCCCAATTTGCAGCTGCACAAATGTCATGTAAAGAAGCTCTAGCATGAAAGGCAGCAGAAGCTACTACCAACCTTGTGGAATGAGCCTTTATGGCTGTAGTTAGAGGGATATTGTGCTCTTTGTAAATAAATGTTACACAGTCTTTTAACCATTTAGCCAATGTGACCTTAGAAACAGCACATCCTAATCTAGGTCCAGAATAGGCCAGGAATAACTGATCTGATTTGCGAGAAGCCTTAGTTCTGTCCAGGTAGAAATTAATTTACCTGTGAATGTCTAGGGTATGTAGGCAATACTCTCCCCTTTTAGAATGATTGGGAAAGAAAATTGCCAATTCAATGGTTTGGTTAATGGACATTTCAGAGATCACTTTTGGCAGAAAGGAAGGATTAGTTCTCAATGACACTCTATCTTTATGAAAGGTCAAGTAGGGCCGTTTGATGCACAGAGCTTGAAGTTCAGAAATACGTCTGGCAGAAGTAATGGCAACCAAGAAGAAAGTTTTCCATGAAAGAAACTTGAGGTTGCATGAAGAAGCTGGTTCAAAAGGTGACGTTGTCAGAGCTTGCAGGACTAATGACAGGTCCCATGGCTGGGTCGGTTCTCTAAATGGGGGTTTCAAATGATTTATGCCTTTTAGAAAGGTCTTGCATAATTTGTGTGACATAAGGGAAGACTCTTGGACACCATTGTGAAAATTAGATATTGCGGCCAAATTAACCCGAATGGTAGAAGCAGAAAGGCCAGATTGGAATAAACTTGACAGGTATTCCAGTACCACCGGCACTGGTGTTGAAAAGGGATTGATCTGCTTTTCCTTCAGCCAAATAGTACACCTTTTCCACTTGCTGAGATATGTATTTCTGGTGGAAGACTTATGAGATGCAATAAGAATGTCACGTACTGGGGAAGAAAGATCATTCTGCCTGGCAATCACAGGAAGTGGAGGAGCCAAGCTGTGAGCTTCAGGCTGTTCAAGTTGGAGTTTATCAGGTTCTGCAGATGGGAGATCAAGTCCAGAGTTGGATCGAGAATCCATGGTTGATCTAGCAGGTGAGGCCATAGAAAGGGGAACCAAATTTGACGAGGCCAATACGGCGCTATGAGGAGTACTTTGCTCTTCAACCGGCGGGCTTTCTTCAGGAACTGGGGAATGAGGGGAAGAGGGGAAAAGCATAAAGTAGACCCATGGGCCAATCGTGGACTACAGTATCCCTGGGTGACTGTCCCCGAGGGGGAATCAGGGTGAAGCAATTGCTGCATTTGTAATTGATCAGGGATGCAAAGGGATTGCAGCAAGGGAGACCCCAGCGGTTGAAAATCTCCACCGCTACTAAAGGATTGAGCGACCACTCATGAGGTTGTTGTATGCACCTGCTGAGTCTGTTTGCTATCACGTTGGAACTCCCGGGAATGTGCATTGCGATGAGAAAGTGGTTGGTAGCCATCGTCAATTGCCATATTCTCATGGTCTCCTGACAAAGTGGGTAAGATTTGGTTCCAACTTGTTTGTTGATGTACCAGAGTACCGCCATGTTGTCTGATTGTATCACAATAGTCCCTGATGGCAGTAGGGGACTGAATGCTTGCAACGCTAGAAGCACCGCCCTCAGCTCTAGGACATTTATATGCAGATGGGCCTCCATTTCGGACCACGTGTTCTGGACTGTCTTTCCCTGAAATAGCCCCCCCACCCCATCAGGGAGGTGTCCGTGGTCACTGTAGCCTTGGGCTGTTGGGGGGTAAAGGGGCGAGACCATTGTGACGGGATTTGTGACATCCACCAAATTAGGTCTTGTTTGCACCTCTGGATTACCCGAATTTTGGATGATAGAGGATACTGAAAGGGATACCACTGGGTGAGTAGTAGCCATTGTAGAAGCCTCATGTGGAACCTCGCAAGGGGGACAAAAGTAATGGAGGCTGCCATGGAACCCAGCAGCTGGAGAACAGAATGTGCCGTGGATTTCTCTCTTGAAAGGATCGGTATGAGTTGTTGTTTTATCCTTAGGATTCTGTGCTCTGGAATGGATGCTCTGCAGTTTTTTGTATTCAACAGGACCCCAATGAATTCTATGGACTGAGATGGGGTCAGGTTGGATTTTTGCCAGTTTATAGTTATGCCTAGCCTTCCTGCAGTATGAAGAGAGTATGCCAAGGCTGCTTCCAATACATGTCTGGTGGGGGCAGTAATGAGCCAGTCGTCTAGGTATGGAAACACCTGGAATCCCTGTAGTCGCAAGTGAGCTGTGATGACTGCCATGCACTTTGTGAACACTCTGGGGACTGTAGAGAGTCCGAAGGGCAGTAATCGGAACTGGTAATGACTGGCTCCCGCACGGAAGTGAAGGAATCTTCTCGATAGTCTGTCCACATTTATGTGGTAGTATGCATAGGTTCATAGGTAGGTACTAGGCTATCTGCCCGAAGGCATTTATAAGCCTAGCCAGAATGTGTTGGCTTTCGCCACCCCCTTAGATTAGTTCCCTGTGCCTCTGTCCAGCAGAGCCACTGAAGTGATCCCCGAGGTAAACTTTGTTTCCCATCCACTCGTCATGGTTTCTTTTGAAGAGTGTTAGTGAGGAGCTCTGCCTTATGTAGATTGGGATCTTGTTCCAAAGCATGGGAAGTCTCTGGGACAGGAATCTATCCTTCCAGCACATCCTATTTATTGTTATGGTGAGGTTTAGATCCTTAGAGCATGGGACTCGAGGGGATAAGGTTTTCTTTAGGTGGAGCATGTCCATCAATTCTGAGTTGGACATGGCCTTGTATGTCAGGCAGAGATCACCTCTGAGTAGGCGGTATGCAACCGAGTACAGCTAGAGTTTCTTCAGTCGAGCTGCATAGGGCATATGTTTGTGGCCAGTGATCCTCTTGGTGAGGTACTTCTGTGGTCTTTCCAGCTGTTGCAGGTGTCTTGTAAGGTACATCCCAAATAGAGAATTGTACTCTATGATGGGGTCTGATGAGTGATGAGTAGTGGGGCACAATGACCTGTTTTGATCTGGATGCGAACCCTTTTGTGATTAGGTGGGCCACGTAGAAGGATTTTCTAACCACTCTGGCAATGTGATTATCAAAGGTGAGATTACTATCTACTTGGATCCCCAGATCCCTTATTACATCTTCCATATTTAGGGGACTACCACCTATGTGGTAGTTTGTGGGTACTTTGTTTTTTCCAAAGGGGATGACTATGCACTTTTTGGCATTTAGCTTGAGGCCAAGATTTTGACACCAGGTATCCATCTCAGTGAGACCCTTTTGGAGGATGTCTGTGTCAGCCGGAGAGTAAATTATAGCCCCTAGTTTGTAGTCGTCTGTGAACTTGGTCAGCCATAGTCCTCCTGTGCTTGCCTGTACCTCTGAGAAGTATATGCCGAACAGGAAGGGTCCTAGGACTGAGCCCTGGGGAACACCACTTGTAACCGGTTTAGAGTCGGACCTAGCTCCCACAACTCTCACCATGTGGGTTCTGTCTGTGAGCCAGTTGGCAACCCATCTTGTGACGTGGGGGTTATGTTCAGGCTGGTGAGCTTGTCTATAATACCAGAATGGGAAATGGTGTCGAAGGCCTTAGCAAGGTCTAGGTACGCTGTGTGTATACCTTTCCCTCATCTATAGCCTTGGTAACTGTCTCAAAGAAGTCCACCAGGTTTAGGAGGCATGATCTGCCCTTAACAAAGCCAAACTGGGTAGGGTCCAGTGTTTGGAGGTTCCCAATTTCTCTGTTAATGAGTTCCATGATGATGTGCTCCATAGCCTTGCAGACCAAGCTAGTCAGGCTTATAGGGTGATAGTTCCCGGGGTCTGTTGTGGCTCCACCTTTGTGGAGCAGAATAACCGTTGCTGTGCACCACTCTATGGGTATATAGCCTGTGGAGAGGCTGAGTTTGAACAGTGTGTTTACGTGAGAGGTTAGTTCATCTTTGAGCTCGTGTAGGACGCAGCCTGGGGCAACATGCATGGATTTGTACTTGTCAGGAAATAACCCAATACATTTTTCTTCTTCTCTCAATCAACATATCTGCATAGTATCTGCTATCTAAAATGTCTACACATATTACTCTCTCTGCAGTTAGTACCTATACTATTAAACATATCTTTGTTGTACTATGTCATGATGTTACTCTGAATTGTATATTGCATATTTTTATTTTAGGTATTGCTATATTCCTTGTATATATATATATATATATATATATATATTTATAAAACCTAATGCAAACCAAATATCTCAAACATATTGCTACTGCATTCTCAAAATACTGTACTTTTGCCTTGTAAATATTCATGCTGTATACTTCTCTTTCTCTATTGTTGTACTAAGTATCTTACAACTTGAATTGTTAGGGTTTTTTTTTTTTTTCTTATTTTTTTTAATTACTTTCTGGGAGCTTTTCTCCTCTTGAAGATCTATAGAGCACATCCAATCGTCTTTTTCCAAGAGTGGGAGGATAGACTGAATTGTGACCATCCGGAATTTCCGTATCTTTACAAACTTGTTTAATATGTTGAGATCCAAAAATTGGTCTCCAGTCCCCGGTCTTTTTTGGCACCAACAACAGTCTTGAGTAGAATCCAGATCCTATCTGGTCTGGGGGGACTACTTGGATGACTCTTTTTTTTTTTCTAGCAGCTTTGAGATCTCAAATGCTGCTTCTTCCCTTTGTCTGGGTGGAACATCAGGAAGGTTTCTTAGGGGGATGGCACAAAGACTGAAGGGGATATGATAACCACTTGTTATCATCTTTTGTACCAAACAGTCGGTGGTAATGGTTAGCCAGGCAGGAGGGTACAAAGAGAAACGACCCCCAACCACTTCCAGAGGAAAGCAGTTGGGCCGCTCTTCAGGAGTGCTGGTAGGATTGACGAGAGAAGGAGTCTCTGGAACTCTGGTTTTGCAAACCTCCTCTGCCCCGAAAGGGGCATCTTCCATATGAGTTTCCCCCTCTGCCTCTAGGGGAGAAATCGGCTCGTGTGTCATGGAAAGAGCCTTGAGACTTTTTATGCCACATCTTCCCGCTCTTCTGGTTTCTGGAGAAAGCCCGTTGAGGGGAAGAGTAATAGATGCCCATGGCAGCAAGGGGCTTACCGTCCTGTTCTCACCTAGTCAGTGTGTCTTTCACCTTGGGTCCAAATAATGAAGAGGCTTCAATGGGAGCGTTCAAAAAGGTAGCCTTGAAGGGTTCCACGAGGTCACACAGGCGCATCCAGGCATGCCGTCTCATGACTATGCCTACACCCACTGCTCTAGCTGCTCCTTCTGATGCATGAGAAATCAGATGCATGGAGGAGTTAGATACTGATTCAAGGGTGGCTAACTGTGAGGCCACTTTGTCAAGGACCTCATCAGACACAGCTCCGGCCAAAGTTTCAGAGAGCTCAGAAATTAAGTCTCTTTGAAGCCTGGTAAAATGTGCCATATAATTCAGGGACCTAACCGCAAAGGTCGCTAATGCAAAGGTATGCTTCCCTAATCTGTCCAGTGCCCGGGACTCCTTGTTGGGTGGATGGACAGTCTGGCTCTCTTCTGCCAGATCCTTTTTAGTTGCGGCCGCCACCACCATGGCATCTA
This sequence comes from Protopterus annectens, assembly GCF_019279795.1. Taxonomy (NCBI): domain Eukaryota; kingdom Metazoa; phylum Chordata; order Ceratodontiformes; family Protopteridae; genus Protopterus; species Protopterus annectens. The sequence goes on from NC_056734.1 coordinate 171,620,460, forward strand.
CTGGAAGACCTTTGGACCAGTGGGGGTCAGTATCTGGAGGGGACAAGATTTTATCTAGCCTCCAGGGAATGGCTTCAATGGTGTCAGGAGCCTTCCATGCACTCTGCATGACGAGCTGGACAAGTTTCTTGGCAGGTGGAGTAACCCAGGAGGTAAGGGGTCAGGCACAAAAGGCCTGCAGGTACATAGACTCTTCAGAGCTCGGGTTAGTGGACTGCCAATCACCTCTCTGTTTAAGGATTTCAAGGATATCCCCAAAGGATACCTCAGAGGGTGATCGAGGGGACCCTTCCCCATCATCAAAATCTGTGTCTTCCGTGAGGGACTCTTCTGGGGTGTCCACGTGCTTCCTCTTACACGAACTCTTGTGATGAACTTCCTCAGAGGGAGATGCTGGGGAAGACGGTGCAAGAGGGGCCTCCTGTGGGAGTGTATCCTGAGGCCCTTGTGCCCAGTGTCTGCTAGGGGTGGCATGTGTGAGTTGCGGGCCAGAGGAGGACGGAAAACCTGGTGGCACAGGATCGCCTACAGTGGCAACAGCCTTCTCCATAAGTTGAAAGGCTGGTCCACCTAAAGAGGGGTGGGAGCCTACAGTCACCCCTCACTCAAGCAAGCCAGCCTGCCAACTAGAAGTCTCTGGATGGCCATGGGACACAGGAGAAACCGTGCCACAGCTAGCATCCTGAGAAGTAACAGGACTAAAGTGTCTCTCCTGCCAAAAAGGCAGCTGTGGTTCCTTAGTAAGGTCTACAAAAGGAGCCGCAGCAGGGGAAGTCTGTGCTGTAGGAAGGGGCTTAAAGGCTGACGATGATGTAGGAAAAAAAGTAGGGATCTCTGAGGAAAAATGTTCCCCTCCAAGGGAGGGATAGGTCTTTGGAGGTGGGATTCCGCTAGCCGAAAGCAACTGGTCCACAATGCACGCCACATCATGTTCAGAGAAGCTTCTAGTGGATCTCATGGACATAGCTGATGGGGAGTCAGGTCTATCTAGAGATGGAGTAAATTGAGAGCCTGCAAAGGGATCTTTAAAAGGAGACTAAGTTGTAACTGCAGGTAGGATAGGTGTCTGCACTGAAGGCAACGGTGCTGTAATGGCTTGTATTATCGGTGTCTGCACTAAGAAAGTTGTCGATGCTGAGAACAAAGTCTGCACCGACAAGGTCGGTGCCGTAGTGGTAGTTGACACCGTAATTGGTGCAGAGAGAGTCTGCGCTGACCAAGGAGTACTTGGAACCGACTGGAAAGTCGGTGCCGAGAGCACTGTCGGTGCCAAAGAAGGTACAGGCGCCAGAAAATCCCTCGACATCGTAGAAGTCTGCATCGACTGTATGGTCAGAGCCAGTGAAAGGGTCTAAGCAGAGGAGCCCCTTGGTTCCAATGCTGTCTGAAGCACACTCGGTGGCATAGTAAGAGTCGGTGCCGACGGCTTCGGAGCTGTAGGTCTCGGCTCTGAAAGCCTCTGAGCCGAAGAAGTCCATTCAGAAGACGACAATTTAACTTTCTTTGGTCTCGGTTCCTGTGGGTCCCCAGCAGGGGACAAAGGAAAAGACTTGTCATCTTTAGGTTGTCTTTCTTTCTATGGGAGCTAGGAGGGGATGAAGCCTCCGACCCAGAAATAGCCTCTGTAAAGGGGGTTTTCATAATACCTTTTAAAATAAGTTTGTTTTTCCTCTCTAAAAGGGTCCAGGAAGAAAAATTTTTACAAATGGGTCGATAGTTAAATGAGGTTCACCCAAGCAGTACACACATAAGGCATGTGCGTCTGAAGTAGGTAACTTGTAGCCACAACTAGTATACCCAGACATCCCTTCCTTTCTGCCATGATAGATGAGAGAAAAAAACAGAAGGGAAAGAAAAAGGGAAAGTAGAGCACCAGCTATGGTACAAATAATACCCGAAGGTACGAGGGGAAAGATTACCAATGATGGTAAAACAGATACCAATAAGGTAAGAAAGAGGGTAAATACATAGAAAACAGAGTCGCTGGATGCGATAAGGTAAGTGACAACTATACAAATAAATTTCTTTGAAGAAAGGTAAATTTACAAGGTAATAAAACAAGAAAAGTAACTTAGTTCAAGCGCAATGGCTTGACATGACTGAATGGCGACATGGCAAACTCAATCTGAGGTAACAGGGAGAGGGGAATTCTGGGTAAGAGTTTAGCTCGAGAGTTTGTGGCTGGCACGAGCTTGGAAGATGGCAGGCTGAGTTCCAAGGTCAGAGCCGACTACCCACATGTAAGGAATGAACGAGGATTAACAACATCAGATCTAGTGTTACAATAGAAACTGTAGCATGGGGTGTAGCCAGGTTTCCTGGAATTGTACGTCAGCTTCCTGAATGTAGCCACGCCCACCTCCCACAGACACACATATACTAGGTGCACCCCCAGGACAACATACTATAAAAGGAAATTAAAATGAAAGGAGTAATAAAAATAACATAGCTCATAAAGTATACACAAGAAATGAGCTATTTACTTATACAAAAGCAAAGCACCTACCAGAACATGTAGCAATGCATTTCATATCAATCTCCCTTTGAAGCAGTATTCATGAATGCGAGTCTTAAATGCTCACAGTACTTCTTAAAACTAAGGGTAAGTAAATAATGTATTCCAAACAATATGGTTCTGCAGACTAAATAGTACTTCCACTTAGCCATGTAGAATAACTGCTAGGAATTTCAGGTCTATGATAGTGAATGATGTCCTAATCTTTCTGAAATTAAAATGCATGATACAATAAATAAGTAAAAAATATCTATTAATAAAAGGACATGCAGACAGCAGTGGCAAAATACTTTCGTACTGACTTCCGATTAAAATATATAAACTGCTGAAAGCATACAGTAAACAATAACACTATTTTAGGCAGTTTCAGTGAATAATACACTGGAAAAATGGATCTTTTAATGTTATCATTAGGCAATGTTTTACTTATATTCCAGTTCTAAGCTCAGGGACCCTTACTAGTAAGTTTACATTTCACGTATAAACTCCAAAGTGCACCTTCCCCACCAGTCATATGAAAGGACTCCTGCTCTTCTTTTTTCTCCCATATTAATCTTTTCTCCTGCATTAAAACACCTCCCGTGGGTAAGAGGAGGGGACACCTGGAACAGCATTAGATCATTCCATGTGAACAAGGCAGAAACTATCTGTTAGTGCATTAGACTACTCCCCGTGGGCAGGAGGGTGACATCTGTCACTGCACTTTCTGACTATTTTTTTAACAGTCCAGCTATTTTCAGTATGAGATGCCATATCAAACTCTAGTCACATATTGGACAAGAGTTCAGCCTCAGAGGCTCAGTGGCTGAAATGCTTATGTAGAAACCTGGATCTTGTTACTCCACCTACCAAGCTTTACAGAAGGTAGAATGACAGGCTTTTGTCTAGCTTCACAACAAGATAATTAATTTTTGAAGTAGTATCAAGTTAATCACAATTATGCCCCTTAAAATACAAAAAAAGCCAAGAGTAATAGTGTAACATCAGCACTGACAGTGCAGTATTACACTATTGTTGCTGATTTTATATACACATACATAGGTTTACTATTGAATACTCAAAGTCATTGCTGTCGACCGGCATGCGGTTGAAAGGCAATTTATCAAAGGGCAGAATTCCGACTCAAAATACATTGACTACACTACTGAGAATGGGTAGTATAGTTCGAGTATCTGAGTTCGACATTGGGTAACAAGATCGCGGTTCAGTGAGGAACAGGGAATTAGCCCATTTCCTCACTGTAGTACAATCTCAGTGTTGGTCTATATAATTTGCAGGGGTGTGGGGGGGGCGAAGGGGGCAAAATAGTACAATTAATTTACCATTGACAATGGAATGTCACAGTATGTTAAGGTGCATAGCACTGGTGATTGACATTACCTCCTGCTATGTCAAATACATCGAACTACGGGTGTTGATGTATTCAGTTTCGACTTGGCCGCAATTTCGCTCTTCTGGACTCAGGATTTCTGGTCGACCGTATCACCGGTCGACCTATGCACTTTCAACATTTATAAATATATACACACACACACACATATCAATGGATAGGAATATGGTCTCCACCCTTTTACTTAGTGCTACAATACATGCACAGAAAATATACTCTCTGAATGCGTTTTGTGGTACATTTATGCCTGCACATTTCCAACTTACAGTGCACCCTTCTGTAACCAGCAGAACTGCAAAACTAGCCTTAGTCATTTCATACAAATGTATGACCCAGTTTTTTTGAAAGTGAAGAAAACTGCATGATTTTGATTGCTTTTTATTTTTTTCAAAGTAAAAATGATTTGGTAGATGATTAATTCAATGGCATGGAAGCAGGAATGATTAAGATAGAATTCAAAAAGCATTCATCAATAGGTTAGCAGAAGAGCAACCATACTATTTTAAATTCAGAATAAATACAAAAAGCAAAGTTGAAAACTTGATTTTTTTTCTACAATTTCCATTTTCATGGGTTCCACAAAAGGCAAAGAATCCCTCACTACTATTGATTATGCCACGTTCATCACTTCTCTATTCTAATAATTACTTTCAGCTGCTTAATTGCTCCACTGTAACCATATTTCAGTTGTACTATTCATCCTGCATGACACTTGGGGTAATACTGATTTCCACCTCATCCTGGTTCACATTTAATATTACAGTAAACAACTCATAATACAAATTTACTTTGAAATGCATGTGACTCTAAAACTGATATTTCTCTAGAATGTTTTCACTGCAGAATATACCTAAATATAGACCCTTCAAGTCTTATCATTGCACATCTTATAGACAGAATTATTTTGCTAATAAGAAAGTTACAAAGGGAGCCATAAGAGGACACCACAAAATATATATTGCTTTTTAATTAAAGAAATAATGGCTGTCGTGTCTGACAGGGTATGTTTGAGAAGGTGTGGACATCCTCACATTTATTGTAGCCAGCGTTATCATATATAGCCCAGTATAGGCCATACTGGTGCAGAGGATCTGCTGTTATAGCAATTCAACTGCAATTAAATAAACTCATTTGGAAAACTGTATGCCCTGACATACAAGTTATAAACCTAGCTACACCACTGACTTGTAAAACAGAGAAGTAGGGTGATATTGGGAGGAATACCTTACTGCTCAAATGCCTTTTGGTTCATAGGATGATACTAGGCTATTGGCCCAGAGGCCCTTAAAAGCCTAGCCAAGAATTTCACCCATGCTCCCACAAAGTCTGCACCTGTTTCCGCTGGCCATCAGGGACACAGGTGGGATCCCAGGGGTGTATTTTCTGTTTCCCATCCAGTCTGCCAGGTTCCTCTTAAAGAGGGCTAGTGAGGTACTCTGCTTGACATGGACAGGGATTCTATTCCACAGACGGGGGACTTTTTGGGACACAAATCTATCCCACCAGCAAGTTCTATTAATGTCACAGACCAAGTTGAGGCCTTGTGTGCAGGTTGCAGGAGTGGAGTTTGACTTACGGATTGCAGCAACTCCATCAAGGCTGGGTCTGAGATGGCTTTGTATGCCAGACACAGGTCACCTCTGAGCAATCTGTATGAGACTGAGTAGAGGGACAGGAATGTACAGACTTTTTACATTGGCCGAGAATCGAACCTAGGTCAATTCCTTGGAAGGCAGCTATGCTCACCACTATACCACCAATGCAATGTTTCTGCCTTACAGAACTATTGCTATGGTGAGTATCTCACACAAATATAATTTCTAACTCTGTAGAGAGGTTTTATTTTCAGTGATCCATAGTATATGGGCTAAAACCCAAACAGTATCTATCAAAAAGAGAAGATGGTGGCTCATAATCCTCTGCAGCAGAGCTCTTCCCATTCATCTAGGGAGGGACAGTATATAAATTGTCATTTTTAGTAAATATGTGAGTAGTAACCTTCATCACTGCCTTTAAAAATATTCTGAACAGAGGAATTTGTGAAATGAAGTAAAAGCCTTGCAACCACTCTAGTGGACTCTGTGTGTGATCACGTACTTCTCAGCAAGCAGTTCAACTGAAATCAGTATGTATGATTCATATTCACCAACCTAATTTGAATAGCCAATTGTTTGATTGCTATTTTGAATGAAATGCCACCCATGACTGCTTTAGTATTTTTACAAATAGATGAAGTTAGGGTTACAGTTTGAATTGGTTTAGGGTTGAAATTTTGATTTTTATTACTGTAGGGTTACAATTATGTTTAGGTTTTAGGGCTGGGTTTGGGGTCATACAATTATGCTGTGGTTTAGAGTTGGGGTTAGATTTAGAGTAGGGTATAAATTGGGTTTAGGTTTGAGGTTATAGAGTATGAGAGATGTGGTGACCTGTATGCAGGGTTCAGATGGATTTGTATGACATGAGAAATACTGCACTATCAATGACTGTGTTTTTAGACACAGGGGTTTTCATATTTTTCTTTTGAGTAATACACAGTTGTCTTAAATTAGCTTTTTTTTTAAACTGATATCCTAGATCTAATGTGTGACTTAACAGGTATTTCCAGAATGTTAAATGTATTTATCACAGCAAAAGACAGCACAACAACCTAGTAACACATAAAGGATTTGCTAAACCAAAGAAAAACCTACCTGCTCTTTCTATAGCAAAAAACATGTCTAGCCATCTGCCCTATTATCCTTAATTTTCTCCAGGCAATATCTCAGTTGTCTATTTTATTTTCCTACTTGGAGAAAAATACTAACAGCTAAATGAACTGAAATAGATAGACTACTTTAGGAATAAAAGTACAATGATCCTTCGCTGATAATTTGTCATGGTAACAGACTGTACAGATTTCCCAGCAAGCCAAGGCCTGATACTTAAAATTTCTTTTCTCTGAGGTGACTACCACTAACACTGTTCCTTAAGACAATCCTTTTAGGTTGACGAATCAGTAAGTTTAAATGGATCTAAAGTTAACTTTCTAGCAATGACATCAAATCCCAGACAGTTTTTTAAAGCAAATTTGTGGTCTGAGGTATAAGACCTCTTTAAGAAAACATTTAATGAGATCTGAGGAAATGTGAGGGTACAACAAAAAACAGATAAGGCAGCCAAACACAGCTAAAAAACATCTATTTATTTTTATTAAGAGGTGAGCTCTACCGTGCAGGCACTCTGCACGTCATCAGACCAAACAACAACTAAAACCAAACTATTTAAATAATACAATGAATAAAACAATAATTAAAACATCAGCTTCAATGAATTAAAGGACAAGCCTTCAACACAGGCTTTAAAGGTACACATCCATTAAGGCCTGGAGCTCTATGAGCTAGAAACCTAACTAACCATTTAGTCTCAGCCAATTCTAATTTATTATTAAAGTCTTCCCCTCTCTTTTGATCTATATAAATCAACTGTAAAGCAGAGAAAATAAAATGATGTCCCTTATTATCTCTCACATATTTATACAATGCATTAGTGGGGTCCTTATTATGTATATAACCCAAATGTTCTAAAATACGTTCTTTAAAAGGACGTGTAGTCTTCCCTACATACAATCTTTGCACCGGGCCAGATAAACGAAGTAAGAGGTAGTGCACTCTGCAAAAAGACTTGGAATAAATTTATATGCATTTGTAGGGTGTACAAAAACTTTCTCATCTGAAATAAATCTACATGCTCTACACAGGTATGTGCCCATCCTATCTGACACTTTAACATACTTACTATCACAGTTTCTAAAACATAGTTGTTTTTTTAATGTTCGACTGTTCTTAAACTAAGTAAGGGACAGGGCCCAACTAACCCCTTAATATCATCATCAGCCATTAATATTGGCCAATTCTTACGAATAATACTACATACCCTACTAATACCAATGGTATAAGTTAATACAACCCTATTCCTATTGGACCCAACAGGCTCTTTGTAATTATTATTGATAGCATTACTGGTCACTTGTCTAGCTGAATAAAAAGGCTTAGCTCTATCCATACGTGCAACACTAAGATCACCCATCAAAAATGAAACAAAACTAGTAAGATAACAGAAACCACACAGTGAACTGCATCAACCGTTTTATTCCACAAACATAAAAAATAAAAAAGTACTTAGCGCTTTCACCCACACATATCAGGGCATCATCAGAGTACAAAGGATTAACATCAAGGCCATTCATATATATACAAAAATTGCCTAATAACATAATTGATCAATTAGATAATTAATTGATTGATCAATTGAATGTAGAGGTATATGTTAAAGTGACTTGGCTCAAATATAAAACAACCTATTTGAAATACATATTATATATATGTCAACACTATACATATATGAATAAATAAAAAGGTAAAAAGCTTACTATATATTAATATAAAATGTTTAAATAAAAATTGTAAATATGTTGAATCTTAACTAAATACACAAAATTAGGTCATATAAAATGTGACCTATATTTTAAAATACTAGAGATAGATATATTTTCATTAATACCAGGTAGCATACAAGTATTTAATCTGAATTGCTATAAGCATTCCATAGCCTCAAGCATAGTCTTCTCATCACAGCCTTTATGAATGTTGTGTGGAATTCTATCTATGACAAAAAATATAAATCTTTTAAAATTTGGACATCTGGTACTATGCATATATAAGGAACTCGTAGTCTTATGTTTCTTGATATCTCTAGCATGCTCAACTATGCGTTCTCTTAACCTCCTAATGGTTTTACCAACATAAAATGCCGAGCATGTTGAGCAAGTTGCCAGATATATCACCATTTTCGTGTTGCAATTACAATATCCTGGGCATCTAATGGTCTTACTGTAACCCTGTATTGTAACATAGGGACCATCATTAATGTATTTACAAGTATGACAAGTACGGCATTTACTCATTTTAGATGTTTTATATAAATTCCTGTTAACATTAGACTCGTAGATGTCCTTTAAATTTCTCCCTCTACTAAATGTAATCTTAGGCTGACTTCCTACTATCTTAGATAGCTCAGCGTTGTTTATAAAAACACTTGTCCATGTCTCCTTAATGATGTTGGCTATGTAATGTGATGTATCATTATATGGCAAAATAAATGAATCATATCTAGACAAACAGGAATTGGCCTTGGACAAATTGTCACACCCATATTTAATAATGGGTCTATAAACTATGGTCCTATTAATATAAATATCCCTTTTGATAGTACCAATTAAGTCATTGGGGTATCCTTGGTCTATAAACATATTGGACAGTATTTCAATTTCTTGTTTGAATATATTATCATCACTGATAATTCTTCATAATCTAACCATTTGCCCCTTAATCAAATTTCTTTTTGATAAAAAGGATGGCAACTGTTAAAATGTAAAAAAGAATTAGAAAAGGTTTTCTTCCTAAAAATGTTAGAATGAAATCCATCGTCATCATGGGACAAAAGATCAAGAAATTCACATTGTTTGTCTTGAATGTTACTAGTAAACTTAAGAAAATCAGATGTCCTACCCAAATATTCAATAAATTCAATCAACTCAGCCTTTTCACCTGTCCAAAATATAATAATATCATCCAAATAACGCAAATACAGGGATACCTTATGCCAATAAGCAGATGTAAACACTGAGTCAATTTCTCATTTAACTAGCACCAAATTTGCATAAATAGGAGCACATCTGGTGCCCATTGCAACACCGGTACTTTGTCTATAGAATTCACCATTAATATAAATAAAATTATTTTCCAACACAATTTCCATTAATTCAGTTAAAAGGCAGCATTTAGTGACATTCATGCCACTATAACTCAATAAACTAGCCTCAAACATTTCAAGACCCTGCTTGTGAGGAATAACTGAAAATAAATTGACCACATCAATAGTAGCCATAATAAAGTCGGATGTAGTCATGGCATTATTTTGTCTAACTAAATCCAGGCAATGCCAAGAATCCCTTAAAATGTGTGGTAATTTAGCAAGAGTATCTTTGCAATTAACATCAATAAAAGATGCCAAGGGCTCAGTTTTTGAACCTCTTGCAGAAACAATAGGCCTGAAAGGTGGATTGTACACATCCTTGTGTATCTTTGGGATACCAAAAACAGTTGGGAGTAATCGGAAATTCAACACTTAAATAACAGTATTCATCTTTAGTTAAAATTCCTTCCATCAAATATTCGTATAGTAACCAATCCACTTTCATATAGGCCCTTGACATCTCATATTTCGTCACTTTTTCATATGTATTAGTATCATTCAACATGATAGTCATTTTGTTGTAATAATCTGTATTAGTCATTATTACCACACCACCTCCCTTGCCTGGTTTCATAACTCTAAAATTGTCAGAGGTAGTAATTTCTTTAAGACAAAATTTTTCAGCAGATGTGAGATTCTCAGCCATATCATTTTCTTTCTTCAAAACTTTTCTGAACTGAATCTCACATAATTTTTCAAAAATATGAATCATGGGATTACTTGGTGGAATGAATGTACTACTACATTTCAGTGTCAAATAGGCTGTATCACTAAAACAGTCATCATTATTATTATTTGAAAAAAACACTTTTAAATTAAGTAATCTAGTATAAAGCTTTAAATTAATTAAAATTTTGCCAATATCTAATTTAAAAGATGGTACAAAGCTAAAACCTCTTTTAAAAAGGGCTAAAAACTCCTTACCGAAATGTTTATCAGTGTAATTGTACAAACTAAAACCACCTTCTGTAACAATGAAAGCATCATTAATATCGTATGGATTCTCGAAGGTCTGGTTATTTCTTCTGTCATCAGGTACTTCAAAATTAGTAATGCTAATATCATTGCCTGAAACATTAATACTAATACTGTAACCACAAACAAAAGAATCATGTGGAATATTACCATCACTTAACTCAAATGCACCTATTTGTGCCATGCATTGTTCTTGTGTGATGTATTTCTGTAATGCCTGTTCTGTTGTTGTGTACCGTATCTGTTGCGTAGTCTCTCCGACCTTCTCAGGGTCGGTTCTTCTAAAAAATCAAGCTGTCCTTCGTCATAATCAGAATTTGCAAAATTGTCATTATTCCTATTCCTATTAATATCTATATGTTCATCATTATTATCCATAGCCAAGTCACCTCTACCATAAACCTCTTTATCTACTAATTTACTATTATATTTCATATTTTTGTATGGTTTAAAATGAGAAAAAACTTTATTGTTCTTATAATCAATAGAGTCTCTTTGTAACTTATCATTTTTAATATCTAAACCTTTACTGGTAAACTTGTCCATGTCCTTAAAAATCTGCTCCAAGCGAAATTTATTGCGCTCAAACAACAAGTCCTGTTTAATACTCTTATCAAGTGCCACTAATTGTTCAGACAGGACTGTCAGCTTGGAATTGTTGTTACGAATAATAAGCTTAACCAAATCCAAACCAGTTTTATCAAACAGTTCCAACAATTGATCAAAAAACACAGTACCTTCTGTAAAACCATATGGTAGTTTAAAAATACGAAGTCCTTTAGGAATTTGTCCCAATTCCAGCGACCTTTCCAAATACACGTTGTCCATCTGCAGCGATTTAAATGTTCTTAAAACCCTTTCAAACTGCTTGAATTGTTGATTTAAACTACCCATATCCTTAGTGTTCATATGTAGCACGTTTGTAAAGGTTGGAGCAGTCAAAAAAACTTTTAAATCTGTAAAATTATAGTCCATGTTGGTAGAAACGCCAACTATAGTCTCGCCTCTCTCACCACGACCGTCCCTAGTGTTCTGAGCCGTTCTGGGTGATGCACCTGTGACTCTGGCACTTCCTGTATTGGCGTCACCTCCTCTCAAGCTCCCTGAACCATTACTAGCTGACGGTTTGTGAAAGCTAATGTTGGGGGTAGAATGCAACGTAAGTAAACGCTCCTGTGATTCAGTGATCAAGGCGTCTGCTTCATTAAAGTTTTTCTCTCCCCTTTCCTGTAATGTTTTTAAAAGGCGTTGAGTTAGTTCCAAGTGCTGCATCAGCAACTGCTCCATGCTATAAGCGTAGTGACAATGTGTATAAATAAATTCACGTAAAAAGAAGCAAACTTTTGATGTATTTTTTCTTGAAAATTCTTTGGTTTTTAGAACATGTTTACAAAATGTACAGTGGTCACAAGGGAAACACTCACGTGGCCAAGTTCCCCCTATGGTCATTTGAATTTTGTTATGTAATCCACCGGATGAATGTTTTTTGTAATAACTAAAATGACCCCCCTAAGGTAGTTCCTTTCCTATAGGAAAAATAACATCTACTATCCAATATTGTAGCTAGATGTTCATCAGTACGTAGTATATTTCAATATTTTTGTATAACCCTAGTGAAATAGGTAACATTTTTAACAAAAGTTGTAATAAATCTAATTTTAGGGTCTTGACCAGACCTAAATTCATGATAGGTTAATAATTGATCTCTAAACATACCATCTACAATGGTCTTAGTTTGTGATAAATGCCTATTGGAATATCCACATTCAATAAACCTATTGGTCAGATCATTATTACACATAATGAGACCAGTTTGTCGAGAATATATTCTCTTGTTTCTCATATATTGGGATTTGGGGATATTGCGCGTAATGTGACCCGGATGACAGCTGGAGGCGTGCAACAACAAAGTTGAATGAAAAGGTTTCCTATATACTGTACTAGCCAAGGTACCATCTTGTTGTTTTGTCACCAACATATCCAAAAAAGGAATAGATTTTTATTGGTTTCAACAGTAAAATGGATACCCCATTTATTTTCATTCAAGTAGCTGACAAATTTGTGCAAATATGTCACATCAGATTTCCAAACCATCTAGCAGTCATCCAGGTACCTGCGCCAAATATCCATCTCATCCTTAAAGATGTTATGATTCCTATCATAAATAACATGATGTTCAAAATAACCCATAAAAAGGTCTGCGTATATAGGGGCAAAAGCAGCCCCCATCACGGTGCCTTTGATTTGCAAATAAATTCACCATTAAACAGGAAAAATTTTTAGTTAGCACATGTTCTACCAAACTTAACAAAAACGTATTAAAACCAGGTTTATATAATTTCAGTTCTGAGAGCCAGAACTCCAGTGCCATAAGTCCAGCCCAATTTGGGATATTGGTATAAAGTGATGTCACATCCAATGTACACAGTAGCCAATGATCCTCTATTTGGGAATTTGCTATGATGTTAAGAAACTCAGTTGTGTCCTTAATTCTAGCTCTAACGCCCTGTAATAAGGGTTTAAGATATTTCGTAAGATATATAGAAATGGGCTCAGTAAGAGACCCACGACCCAACACAATAGGTCGTCCCGGAGGATTATTCAGGCCCTTAAGTATCTTGGGAAGAAAATAGAAATAAAGTAAAGATGGTTCAGTAACCTTGAGATGGTAAGGGGTTTGTTCATCAATGATACTTTCACTCATAGCAAGTTCCAAAACCCCATCAATCTCAGCCTTAAACTTACTGCTCGGATCTATAAAGAGATGTGTATAAAATCTAGCATCACAAAACTGTCTTTTACCCTCTTTCTCATAGTCTGACCAATTCATTCATCACCACAATAGAACCCCCTTTGTCTGCTTGTACTATCACCAAATTTTTCCTACTTTTGAGTTGAAGGAAAGCTTCTTTTTCACCAGCATCCAAATTATCTTGCACAAAAACATAGTCACTGTTATTAGTAGAATGTAATTCCCGGAGTACATATTTTTGAAAGGTTTCTACATGCTTATTCACTGGTGGCACAAATTTAGAAGCATGAAATTTAAAATCACATTCTTCTGAAACCTGCTGTGTTGTGTTATCCCCAAAGAAAATCTTAAGGTTCAAAAGTCTACAAAAAGCTAATAAATCCTGAACAAAATCATACTCAGACACACAAAAACTGGGTATATAGTGGAGACCTTTATTAATCACTTTGTACTCATTCTCTGATAAAATGGCTGAAGAAATATTTACGACATTGTTTGTAACAGTTTTAGTATCATATTTATCTCCATTTATACCAACTTTGCTGTCTTGGTGTTGAGTGCCTAGTTAACAGATTGTAAACCCTTTAGGTGATTATCTTTAACCACTATTGTCATACAGTCTATAGGTCTCATATATATATATACACATTTTTTTTATTATTTTTTATTATATTCTTACGAAATATCTTAAACCCTTATTACAGGGCATTAGAGCTAGAATTAAGGACACAACTGAGTTTCTTAACATCATAGCAAATTCCCAAATAGAGGATAATTGGCTACAGTGTACATTGGATGTGACATCACTTTATACCAATATCCCCCACTGGGCTGGACTTATGGCATTGGAGTTCCTTTTTTTGATGTTTTGGTGACAAAACAAAATGGCACCTTGGCTATAAAGTATATAGGAAACCTTTTCATTCAAATTCGGTGTTGCACGCCTCCAGCTGTCATCCGGGTCACATTACGCGCAATATCCCCAAATCCCAATATATGAGAAACAAGAGAATATGTTCTCGATAAAACTGATCTCATTATGTGTAATAATGATCTGACCAATAGGTTTATTGAACGTGGATATTCCAATGGGCATCTATCCCAAACTAAGACCATTGTAGATGGTATGTTTAGAGATCAATTATTAACCTATCATGAATTTAGGTCTGGTCAAGACCCTAAAATTAAACTACAACTTTTGGTAAAAATGTTACCTCTTTCACTAGGGTTATACAAAAATATTGGGATATACTATGCACTGATGAACATCTAGCTACAATACTGGATAGTAGATGTTATTTTTCCTATAGGAAAGGAACTACTGTAGGGGGTCATTTTAGGTATTACAAAAAAAAACATTCATCTGGTGGAGTACATAACAACAAAATACAAATGACCATAGGGGGATCTAGGCCATGTGGGTGTTTCCCTTGTGACCACTGTACATTTTGTAAACATGTTCTGAAAACCAAAGAATTTTCAAGCAAAAATGCATCAAAAGTTTTTGATATCTGTATTTTATCCAATTGTAATAGTAGTTGGTGATTTACCTTGCTGAGTCCCAATGTTCGACTTTTACATAGGTCAAACCTCCAGGTCTTAACTCAGAATTTCTGAACATTTGAGTAACATACGCAACAAGGTAATCACCAATGCTTTATAAAAACATACTCAAGTTCACACAACCGCTAGATTTTCATTTACCATCATTGATAAGGCTGTAGGTTTAAAATTTTCCAAGAATAAATGGCATGAAATTTTAAAGAAAGAAAGAATGTGGATCATACGTTTAGGGGGTCTTTTTCCCCCGGGTTTAAATGACCATTTATAATATGACTCCCAGCCAGTTTGATCAATGGTGGTTTATATATCCAATTTTTTTATATATATTCTTTATATATGGCCATATGTGTATATATTTTCACATATACATACAGGGACAAATTGATGTAATCATTTATATGTGCAAATGTCACAGTATTACTAATTATATTTAATTTTGTTTTTTAGATATGGTGTGTATATATTTCTTTATTTTTTGTTGGGAACAGGGTATGGTTGTGATTGGTGGTTTTGTATTTTTTCTACTATATAAACAGCTTCATTATCATTTATATGATATTTATTCACATTGATAAAGGTCATTGTGACCGAAACCGGTCTGTGACAATAAAGTGTGTTTTCTCTTTTCTCCAGGTCATTTTTGGGAATAAAGGACAAACCTTTATTTAAAAGTCTCTCTTGTGCTTGCGTTAAAGTCAATGATGATAAATTCACCACTAATGTCTTGTTACATCCATCAGCTTCATAAAAGCCTTCCTCCCTTGATTCGGTGACATGTTCTTTCTTTTCCTCCCTTGGCTCCAAGACCACCCATCCCTGGGCATGTCTAAGCATTTGATGTTGACTGGAAATACAGGAAAAGGGTTAGAAGAACACTTTGGTGTTGAAGTGTACTCTTTACATCTTGCCTGTAACTGATACTGTCATTCCGAACCACTCCTCAAACACGTAGAGGCGCTTTCAGTAAGAGAAACTGCATGAACCTCAGCCAGACCCTCACGGGGGCCTCACAGGGTCATACAAAAATATGCCCCTTCTTAAAGTCACTATAATCCCTCTGCAGCTTATTCAATTTTTGCTTCTTTAATTTAAGGGTAGGTTGGCTTGTGGGTCAAGATGACCAACAGATATACTGTGACCAAAATATTAAGATAATCTGGACTGGTGCAGATGATGCCGGTAGTCCAATCATCTATTTAGAGGTTAAGTGAAAGGTTCAGCAGAACTCTCTTCAGCCAATAATGAAAGCCTCTTCAAACTGGCCAATATAATTGCCTACTGAATGCCTCTTTGCCTCTCTCAACATGGAATAAAGAAAAAAGTCACGGTTAAGAATCAACAAACTCACCATCCAGAAAACTTGGCAATTTTGATGTAGTGAATCAATGAGCTATGATGCTGAATCAGCAGTGTTCTCTGAAGGGGATGTTCTACAGATGACAAAACGTCAGATATATAGGAATAGTGTATTACGTTAGCCTTAGCCATTTTGGTGCAACCAGGCTAAAATTTGTCTTATCTAACCTGCATTTAATTAACTCCTTGTATACAAAGTGAACTACAGGACAGAAAAAGCATCAGGCTTATAGGAATGTATGTGTTACACTGCAGAGTAAAATATATTACATGAACATAAATAATTGCAAAAGACTTGAGGATCTTTCCATAGGGCTGCCACTCGATGAAATTCCTGTCTTTCTTTTTATCAGCCATGATGAGATAAATATTCTTCTGCTACTAATATCAAATAGACTGTTGTGTTGACCTGGAAGAATGGATAGTTTGAAGGTTTAAACTGTGGGCTGTCATCTAGTCCCAGATAAACACTGTCTCTCTTTCTCTGTATAGAGACTAAGTCATTGTTTGATTTTGTTTCTTGATTTGCCACACAACTGTAGCACTCTGTGTCCTGATCTGTAATGTTTCTCACAGTGTGTTAGGTCTTAAATTTTTCAGAGCTAGAAATACTGTCCACATTTTCTTGAGGTTCATGTGTGGGAACTTCAACTTCTGAGACCAAGTTTCCTGTTATGAGTAAAAATCTATGTGACCTCCCACATAAGGATCCAAAGAGTCTGTTGTGAGGAGGTCTGTGGGTACTGGAAAGGAGAACAGCAAACCCACAGACAGTTTACAAAGTTAAGTTCACAATGCCGATTTCTGATAACCAGTGAAAGGATAATAATGTTTGTCTACAAGATCTATGGCTTGGTTCTAAAGATTTATCAGAAATTATAAGTTTTCCTCATGTGTGAACTTGCATAAAAAAGGATCTCTACACAAAAACACATGAACAATGAGTCCAGAAGTATTGAAATATACTTCCCTGATGGAAAAACATCTTGAAGACTGTGGAACTGAAAACTGCCTTTAGAAACTGTATCCTCTGAGAGAACAATACTTACTTTAACCCATTAGTTTTTTTTTTAAAGCTCCTCCCATTCCCACTACAATGCCTACCATCTACCATGTACCAGTATTCTTCTGCTGCATACCTCTCAACTGTCTAGGTTTTCGCAGAATGTCCAAATTTTTGCCTCATATTTTTGGTCTGTTCCTCAAAATTTGTGGTTTTCTAGTAAATTGAGGATTGAAGTAATTAAATAAAGACAGACATTTGAGTTTCTGGGCATATTATCCTTCAGAAAATGCACACTAGTACAAAACCTGTTATTCTAGCAACTTTCTAAGTTTATAAGAGTGATGTTTAAACTCTTCCCATTATTTTGGCTCTGTCCAGATTTCTTGTTTTAAGAGGTTGAGAGGTATGTTCCTGTGGGCTTCTCAGCTAGGAAGAAAGGGGACTGGGTTTTGAAAAGCTGACTTTGTTCTCTTCAATGCACTGCCTTGACTTTTGAAGTACTCTCATTTTGAAAGACTTGCTGTAGTGATGTAGGGTAATCTGCCTCTGCAAAGGCAGTTATTTTATTTATTTTCATTTAATTCAATGATTTATTTAACTAGATAAGCTGACTAGTTTGAGCGCTGCCTTCAGCAATAAATCACAAAAACACAAATTTTATAAATGCATGCATAAATAAGAGTGCATAAACTTTTCTACAGAGATTATATCACAGTTAGATACAACTACAGATCATGTATTAATGCTATTAATGCAAATACGTTTCAGGTATAAATATTACATTTGTAATTATGGAAGATTAGTATACAAAAGCAATAATAAATGCATAGGTCCAAAAGCTATCATTTAAATAAAATTAGATTTGAAACTCATGGGTCACTGGGTGTTTAAAAACCGGAGTCAGACATTTGAGAAGAGCAAAGGAGATGGGGAAAGACTAAACGAGAAGTAAACTGGAAATGAAAGTGTTCCACTCTGAAATGAAAGTATTCCCTGCTAGACAAATAGGAATCTTAGGTGAGCATCTCTCAAAAACTAAAGAGGACATCTAAACCCAATATCTCAACAATGGAAGATTTACAGGGTTATTGTCCTGAACTTTCTCGGTGAAGCAAATTAAATGAAGACTGAAAATTCCAGGACAGGGCTCTAATTCTTGCCCATTTTTGGAACTACAAAATGTTTGCACTAAATCCTGTTTCCTTTTGATGACTAGGAAAGCAGTAAATTACACCTTTATTTAACAAATCGAAGGATAGTTCCACAGCTAAGCAAAAGTGATATAAAGAGGTTTGAGAAATCAATCCTAAGAATATTGTATACATTCCATTGTATAACATTTAGAAATCACCATCCAAATTATTTCATTTTAAATAATATATTGCTATATTGACAGAAAATGGTGAAATCTCTATCTCTGATTAAAAGTATTGTAAGCGAGGGAAAATTAAGAGTATGTATATTATGTTTGCTTTCTCTGCTGCTTGAACTGTGCATGGAGTCTCCAGGAAGATTTCTCTTAAAAGGGGGACTTTTCCAGTTATAGTAACAAATCACATGTTGGTTTACCAAAAAGATCATCTTTAAAAGTTAATACATCTAGTACACCATGTATAGCAGTATCATTTTAAGGCAGATATCTCAATCAAGCATGCCTTCTGTTGGGAATACTATTACAGCAGCTCTCACAGAAATATCTAATTTATCACAAGAACACTGACTCATGTGAACTGTCACTCTGTCGACAGTAGAAATCAGTTTCCCTATAAAGTCATTAACCAATCCATCTGACAGTAGCTCCAGAGTGTCAAAGGTCAGATCTAAAATAGATATGTGTCAGTGGAACAGACGAGTCAGGCTATAGATTCTAAACAGTTGATCAGGGTGGATCAGAGTAGTCTAGCCAAAGCAATGCCTACCATGTTACCCCTTTTCATAAATGTTTACAGAGACAAGCTAGAACATGTTGATCTTTTTCATAATGTCTTAAGGGGCCTGGTCGGGGTGTATTATTAATAGTAATTAAAAGAATAGCGGCTTTATATACTTTCTTATCAAACCTGACTATGGCTTAATTTTCTTTGGGAAACAATAAGTAAAACCTTATTTTTTCCTCAAAATATTCTGAGAGCAAAGTTACAATTAATGGATCTGCTTTCAAATTAAAGTAAAAGTCAGGCCTTTTGTTACTTGTTCAGTAGAATTTTGTATTTTTACATAAAGGTCTTTGATATTCAGGGCTCAGGAATGCTAAATTATAAACCTCTTGAATAGGAGGAACTAATAGGGCCACTATCTCCTGTTGTTGATACTTCCTCAGTAAATGACAAGTCTTCTTCTGAGAAAGGGAAAGACAATATCACTTTCCCAGTCATAAAGATTCAGCTATACAAATTAGTTACTGGAAGGCATATACCCTTTTAAATGCTATCCAATTTCTGAGAGAGCATGTCTTACTCATCAGAAATGATCGTACAAGGGATTTCATTTGTTTTAGATTAATGTCTATGTCCCCTAATGAAAATAAAAAGACTACAGAAATCCTTTCTTCTTCATCTATAGAGGAGGATTAAAAATGCAGGCTGAAATTGAAAGTCTACTACTGCACCATTATATTTGATTGTAGACTAAAGAAAGTGGAAGACTTTTTATTCAAATTTCTAACATATGGGTGTTGGACTTCTAAAAACACATTTCCTAACAAAATGAGTGCAAATAATTTTCACTAAAGTTAGTGATGCTGGTTGCCAGATCCACAAACAGACTGTCTTCACTTGTTCTGTTGGTAACATCTCATGGAGGTCTAATAAAGGCCATACTTGCATCAGTATTATGACTTACTACTTTCCCTTTATATTAGGGTTACCACCTGTCCCACTTTGCGAGGGACAGTCCCTCTTTGGGCAGTTGGGTCATGCAAAAAAATTGAAAAAATAGCAAATGTCCTGAGATTTTAGGACTAAATTGTTTCCTATATTTTATGTAATATGTTCAAAGGTTCATAGGTAAGTACTAGGCTATCTGCCCATGGGCATTTATAAGCCTAGCCACAGAGTGATGGCTTTCGCCTCCCCATTAGATTAGTAACCTGGGCCTCTGTCAACAGGGCTCCTGAAGTGATCCCAGGGTAGAACTTACGATTACCCATCCACTCATCAAGATTTCTCTTGAAGAGGGTCAGAGAGGAGCTCTGTCGAATATGGATTGGGATTCTATTCCAGAGTGAGGGGAGTCGCTGGGACAGGAATCTATCCCTCCAGCATGTCCTGTTTATTGTTGTACATAGGTTCAAGTCGCTAGAACGAGTGGTTCTGAGGGATCTCGTTTTTTTGAGGTGAAGCATGTCCATTAGTTCAGGGTTTGACATGGCCCTATAGGTCAGGCATAGGTCACCTTTAAGCACCTCTAATAGTTGCATAAAACAATTATTCTGTATCTGAAACACCTAAATGTTATAAGGAACAGAACAAGGAACTAAAATGCTACAAAAATAAGCTTTTATTTAGACAAAAAGGTGAAGTTCTGTCCTTGGTGCTGGCTGTGGATATGTTTCACCCTGCAAAATCTGACATTTATACCAAAAATATCCCACTTTGGGCATTTGAAAAGGTGGCAACCCTACTTTATATGCAGAAAAATAATGCAGATGTGACTACCATGTGCTCTGAAAAGTTGTGGTCATACAACACATAATCTTGCACAAGGAAAAAATCTTCTTCCAAGATGGTCCTTTTATATTAGGCCTCTTTTGAGGACACTTCTGTAGACCTGTCTGATCTTGGTTAGTAGCCAACAAACGTCTGTATGACTTCTGTTAACTTCTTTCCACGGATTTATGTATATGAATTCTCCTTTTTGTATAAAATGATAAGTTATTCTGTGTAGCATTGTGAGCTTTCTTGGGTGAGTCACTGATAGTCAAAGGTGGGAATTCCATCTTTATTAATGTGTTAAGAGCAATATCCACTTGTGATGGCCTCTAATCCTTCAAGTATAATGTAATATAGATCCTGACAAATAACAGTTTTGATTTTCAAATTTCACATTGCTTTTCCATAAAATAAATGCATATAACATTTTCCAGCTTTATTCGTCATATTAAAATCGTTACATATCAGAATAAATGTAGAGTTTAGAGACACTTAGAAAAAATTTCAACTATAGCAAAAGAACAGAAGGGCAATAGAAGAACAATATGTGGAACAAAGAATAACATATAATTAAACAAACCCATAACAGAGAGCTCTAAAAAGGGCAGAAACCAAGTATGGCATGGATGGATTACAAAAAGCATTTGACATTGTGACACCCCACCACTGGACCAGTAATCAAGGAGCCTCAATCCTCACCATGAGCACCAGTGGGGGACGTACATTGGGAGGATGACAAGTACACACAGAGTAAAGTGCAGCTTCCCTTAAGAGCACATAGGGACCACAGTCAGTCTGGGGCTGGTATCTCCCTCTTTCTCCAGTTCCTCAATAATACTCCCCACTGGCATAGCTATAAAGTTGAGGGGGCAAGCCAAGACCTCCAGAACCCTCTCTGTCCAACCAGTGCTTTGTGTCCCTGCCCAAGTAGCTGACACCCACACTCTTTGAGGTTTGATTTACTTATACACACACACACACACACACACACACACACACACACACACACACACATACACACACACACACCTGGGAAAGGTTGGCACAGATTTACTAGCTATGCCTCCTTTTGCCCAGACTATAAAGTAGCTATAACTGCCACCAGCCAGCTTTTTATCAGTTACTTTAAGGCACTTAACAAAGGTCGCCCAATCTTACTGTGTAAAGTTACTATCAATACAAACGGTAGCTTGGCCAAGAGCAAGGCTATGTGTATATGTATTTCTTTAGTTACAAATGTTTTACTTTAAGCTTTAGTCAGCTAATTGAATAAGTGGATTATTGATATGTTAATTATGTTCTGACTAGCTATATAAGCAGCTATATGGAATATCAGTTTAAAACCTGAGGAAGCGTATTGGATATATGTGAAAGCGCTTGTTTTTATCTTAATAAATCCAGCATAATTTATCTCATCGTGGTGGTCTCTACTTGTTGTTGTTTCGTGGATACTACTAATTTTTCTAGTGGAGACCTTTGGATGGTAGCTTTTCTGCTGTTTCTAATATTTAAGGCACTTAACAAAGGTTGTCCAATCTTACTGTGTAAAGTTACTATCAATACAAATGGTAGCTTGGCCAAGAGCAAGGCTATTAGGAGTGGCCTACACAGTGTCACCAAGTAAACATGCAAATACTCTCACAGATTAAATATCTCTACAAAGATCAGCCACAGTGAAAGGTTTAAATATATTTAATAATAAATAATAAAAGAACAAGAAAATACTCAGTATATACTTACAGTGATATCAGAGTTCAAAATGACAGGAACTGTTTAAAACAACATTGCAGGACAGTCACAAATAAAGAAAGAAAAATATCTAAAATAAGCTTTGCTAAATTCCTAACTCTATCTAAGAGAATTATACTGTTCTCTAGAATTACTTAATCACAGCCTAGCAGATTTGTGGTGAATGGATCTTGTCAGGTCGAAGACAGAATACAGAATGCAGTCTCTCTCTCAGAGACTTCTTAAATTAATATCTCAAATATTACTGCTGGGATAGCTTGCAGAATGACAATTTCTTGTCATCTGACTCTATTTCGGGTAAAACTCCCACTGTTGAAAGCTAGAAGTATTTAGCATCCACCAGTATAAATACATAGACAAGGGCTTTTCCTCAGATCTTTGCAGATCCTGGAAGTCATAAAACACTTCCAAGACAATACAGAAAACTTCTCAGCACAGACACTGTGTCTGTTGCTGCACTAAAACTGAAAGACAACATCTTATTTTATGGCCCAGCCATAAAGTAATTTAATTACAGCTATTTTTCTGAAGTCTTGCAAGTTAACCTGTATTCCAGTTTCCCATGTTAAAATATATAAATTTAAGCAGTTACAATAGTGTATGTACATTTTTGTTATATCTCAGTAGGGTGCCCTGTGCATACATTTCAAACACTTTATAAAATACCTCTTCAGCACACATGTCTGTACAAACCATCTTATATGACATACAGCTCTAATACATTTGAAACACAAACCTCTTATATGAATTATGTTGATATTGACAAATGACATATGATCATTTACAAAATTCCAGACATCTGTGTTGGCAGTATCTTTGTCACACTTCTATATAAATCATGTTGATATTCACCAATAGCATATAATTATTTACAAAATTCCAGATAGCTGTGCTGGTAGTTCCTCCTTTGTCACAGACAGCATTCCATATTCATGGATTATTGAATGTCTGCATGTGTATAAAATACACTCTACAATGATAAATTGCACAGCAGTCACTATAAAGCAGTGGCAAAGTAATTTACAAACGAGACATGAAAAAATTATTATCCTAGCAATAAAAGTTCAAAGGGGATACTCTAGACTGATTCTTTGTTACCACTACTGTTTTGCCTTGCCCTTACCCTATTGAACTCTTTACTTAGCAGACTAGGCAAAGTTTACATCACAGGTTCCAGAAACCAGCTTTGACCAGTGACATCTCAACTAGCTTTTGTAAATGATTTAATACTGCATAGCCCTTCAGACAAGCACCTAAAAGCACAACTACATATGGTTAAAACTTTCTCAGATGATATAAAAACTAAATTTGGCCTTGATAAATGTACAAATGCAACAGGAAAGCTGAAACACCACGAAAATATCGACCAGGGAGAGGAATGTGATGTTAAAGAAATTGAACAAGGGAGTATATAAATACCTGAGAATAGATGAATCAGCAATAAAACTTTAACAAATGAGAGCAAAGCTCTGTAAGGAAAACTTTAAAAGACTGAATATAATATTGAAAAACATGTTCACATCTACGAAAAAAGTTCAAACTATGAATCAGCTTACTGTTCCTGTTCTAACTTTCAACTTTGCTGTGACTGACTGACCCCCAAAACCATTAGATCAGTTAGACAAGAAAACTATTTCATAGATATCAAATTACATATAAAAAGGGGGTATGGCAATGGTATATATATCGAGTCTATATCACATAGTCGAAGTCTTATAACTTCGAACACGTAATGTTCGAACCACTATGTTAGAAGTTACAAAACTTTGACTATGGATTAAAAAAAAAAAAAAAAAACAGAAAGCAAAATAAACTGTTTCAAGCAGGGGGGCAAGCCCCCCATACCCCACGCTACGTAACTATACCAACTCTGAGATCGCACCCCATTGAACAAAATGGAAACCTCCGCTCATGGAGATTTCCATTCAAATGTTCAAACCTTTTACAAATTCAAACTTATGGTCTCAACCATAGGAGGTTTGAACTTGTGAAAGTTTGACTATGTGATAGGAAC